>NC_136772.1:1910953-1962776 GCF_947034865.1 Barbatula barbatula
CTCTCTCTCTCTCTCTCTCTCTCTCTCTCTCTCTCTCTCTCTCTCTTCCTCTCTCTCTCTCTCTCTCCTCTCTCTTCTCTTCTCTCTTCTCTTCTCTCTCTCTCTCTCTCTCTCTCTCTCTTCTCTCTCTCTGTCTTCTCTTCTCTCTCTCTCTCTCTCTCTCTCTCTCTCTCTCTCTTCTCTCTTTCTCTTCTCTCTCTCTCTCTCTCTCTCTCTCTCTTCTCTCTCTCTGTCTTCTCTCCTCTCTCTCTCTCTCTCGCATTGGAATGAGGCTAGTTTTCCTGAACTGTGCAGCAGCGGCTGCGGCGGAGCGGCTGATTAGCATGCGGCAATAATGAGGGTGAGCCGGGTTCCATTGTTCTAACACCTCCCGTCTCCTCCGCACCAATCTGTCAGCGTCAGTCTCAAATGCAGCACTCCACAAATGAATTGGATAATTAGTTGCCCCTCACGAATGCTGCACTCTTCTCACCCCTGATTGCTTTCACCTTTTTGCTCCTGGCAATTTTGACACCTCGTAATCAGCCTGCTGCCTCTCCCTCTCAATCTATAACCCTCCTCTGTCTACTCTTTTCTGGTGCACTTTCATCCAAAATATACAGCTAGAAAGTGTTGAAGCAGATGAATGGACGGCCCGCGTAAACCGCAGATAATGGGTGCGCGGCGAATGAATGGGATCTATAGGTCTTTTGCATAATCAAAGATATATCGTCTTGCACTTTTTGCATCATGCCGTCAGAAAACCGAGTCAACAGCAAGGACAAAAAAACACATGGACCCAGAAACTGTCAGTACAAGCTTTCCTCTTCCAAATAACGAGCGCTGACAACGTAATTATGTACAAGCATCTGTCCACGACTCCAGAGAGAGAATAAGAGAGAGAGAGAGGAGAGAGAGAGAGAGAGATCATTAGGGAAAGAGGAGTTCATATTTTCCGTCTTTTAGAATAAATTCATGGTTTGATGTGAGAGATGAAAATTTCAGCGGTCTGTTTATCCAAGATGGGTCGTGCATTATGCGCAACACATTGCGCGCTTTCGAGATGCGATCTTCGGCATGGCAAAGAGAGCACGCGCGCTCGTCACGTGTGGCGGTTGTTGTGTTGTTTTCGCTGCGGAGCAACGTGGCGCGCGAGACATCGCGAAATTATGCATCATTAAAACACGGGTTTGGTTAAAAAATAACAATAAACAGGAGGAAAACAATCGTTCACCATATGGGAGCTGATGTCCGTCCGTTTAAACTTGTGCACCGCGATTGATCAATACAGCGTTTGTACGGTGCAATAATTCATTATACGGGTTTGTTACGTCAGAAATATTCTTCTGGCTTAAAGATGACGTTTATTAAAACTCGTGCTTTTGTTTTTGCGTGGCCTAATTTAAAATGATGACATGATTCCAACTCTTGAATAGTTTATTTTGATTATGCATTAATTCAAATGGTTTTAATGGAAACTGCAATGGGTTTTTATTTGTGGGGTTCTTATAGGATATCCCTTATGAAAATTAACCAGGGTTTTTGTGGTAAATGTGGATCAGCCATGGTTAGCCTATTTGGTGTATTGGTTACAATGTCAGTAAGTTTTGTTGTTGTTTGAACTGTGGTAAAACCATGGTTGTCTGGTTTTAAACCATGGTTAATTATTGTATCATCTGGTGGATGGAACCTAGCCCAAGTCAATTTTAAATTCTAATACATATTTAATGTACACTTATTAATGATGTATGGTATGATCTCTTAAAATATAAACCATGGTAAGCATACTTTCTTGGTTTGATTTAGATCAAAGTAACCACAAATACTGAATTCTATTGTCACTCTATAGGACCCAAAAGACCCAGCTTGCAAAAACATTACTAAAATTTTACTATAATAAAATCAATTTTTGGTAAGGGTCAACTTGTTTACGTGGGAATAATGACCAACTGCCTGTAAGTGACCTACAACTCTTTTCATTAATCAGCCAATCGTCCCCTAGTCCAAAGAAAGTCTAACCAGTCCAAAAAACAACAACGTTATCTGGTTCCTCCTCTTCACACCAGCTCATCCATCGTTAGCATGTTGTAATCCAGGGCACTAGAAGGTCTTCACCGCAAACACACGTGTGCCACTACACAAGTTTCCCTTTCTGCTTAACGCACCATCACCAGAATTAGTGAGAATTTCTACGTCTGTTTACGCAACTGCTAATTATCCACACCCACAGTCCAATGCAGCATCAAGGACATGCTTTAAGATCCTCCAATACAAACACAGGCACATCTGTACACCGACACACTTGCAGTTTAGAGCTATAATGTGTTTATGAGGCGTGTGAAAACAGACGCAGCTAGAATGTTTTGGTATTAGAGGTATGTAAGCATCTCCTTCAGAGGATGGGCGGTCTGAACAGCTAGATATCCTTAGTCGATTCTGTATTCAAAACTTCGCTCAAGACCTAAAGGCGCATCTAAGAGGAGGAAGGCCACAAAATAATGCATTATAAATCAGAAGATAACTGTGCATGTAATTATAAAGTGAGCTTGTAATACCTGTGCAGGAGTGCTCTCGTAGACCAGATGGTGTTTATCTTTGCAATAATTATTTCTCGATCTGAACAGATCTTTCATACAGGTGGTACGAATTGAAATTAAGTTATCAAATTAAAGCAATTAAGAGTTATTACTTCCACGTTTCAAAAGAAAAAAAATCCAGTGACCACTATACTTACAAACGTGATGCTAAAGCAGTACGTGCCGCAGGAGCGCTGGAGATATTCGCCTAACAACAATCTAAATCACAACGGATGCATGTATTAACCAATTGCATATATTTTAATGGCAGATGCAATATATAAACATGCTGGTAAAACTAATGCTAATATATACACAATAAAACGTGAGGTGATGCAACATAGACACTTACTTTCCACAAAACAGATTTTGGATGTGACCTACAGTAAATGGACAAGGAACCGACGTCCTCGGCTCTCTGATGGTGGTATGGTCTACTCAAAAAAACTTCTAACCCAGGTCCTGTATATTCAAGTAAATTGACAAAAGGGGAGGTAACCACAGACGGGCAAGTGCATGGTTACTCTCACAATAAACAAATAGGCAGAGAGATATTCTTCTTTCAATACTGCATGACATTAGTATGAATATGACAATACTCCATAAGTTCATGTTTTGTTTTTAATTTTAAGATATGAAGAGCAAAGATAAGAGCCGAGTATTCCTTAGTTTGGGAGGTATTTTTATAAACACAGGCTGTGGTATAAAGGTAAAACGGTCAGACATCAAATACTCCGATAAAAGACTGCTAAAGTGAACTCACAGAAATAGCACTTGCAAACCATGACATGAGTACAAAAAGAAAGAGATTCTCTGCGATGTGGATGTCTTTTCCATTGCCACATCATATCAAATGACTTTAAAGGAAGTACGTGTTTATTGTAGTAAACTGACAGTCATCGGAAAGTCTGAATGTTTCAAGTCCTCCTAATTAAATAAAAGACTGTGGAAGGCCTGCGCTTTCCGTCGTGTTACTAAAGTACGTGAGAAAATATGTTCTGACGGATAGTGCGCTACTCGACAAACGCCAAGAATAAAGGCTGTTGCAGTCCTGCGGGCGGCCCCTCGCCCGCACGGGTCAATCGCCAGCTTTGTTCTTGAAGTGTGAATTGAGGTGGCTATACATGTGATTCGGGGGGACATCATCCATGCAAAAGGCACACTTCTCTCGGCTGTTCATCTGCTGAGCGTCTGTCCCCGACGCCTGGCCGGACGTGTCCTGGAGGTCTGGAGTCCAAAAAGGCTGAACGGAGACAAAGAACATTAGAAAGCAGCGAGGGCAGAATCTGTGACAATTGTCCATTTGTTTAGTTGGCATGAGAGAATGTTGGGCAAATAAAAGCCAGGATTGAACACGCATATCTGGAGATATATGGTCAAAGTTGCAGATTAAAATATGTCCAAGGCTTTAAAGGGATAGTTCACCCAAAAATAAAAATGCTCATTTACTCACCCTCGGGTTATTCCAAACCTGTATACATTTATTTGTTTTATTGAACACAATGGCAGATATTTGGTAGAATGTCAGTAACCAAACAGATCTCATCCCCCATTTATTGCCATTATAGGGAAAATAAATACAATGGGAGTCAATGGGGGGATGAGATATGTTTGCTTACTGACATTCGACCAAATATCTTCCTTTGTGTTGAGCAGAACAAAGAAATGTATACAGGTTTGTACAATCTAAGGATGAGTAAAGGATGACAGAATTTTCATTTTGGGTGAACTACCCCTTTAAAAGAAATGGTGCAAATGAAAGACAAACTCTTTCAAAGGGACTGTGCACCCAAATATTGAAATGTTGACTACATTTATTGTTCTGTAAAACACAAAAGAAGATATTTAAAAAAAAAGTCTCTGTGGTTAGGTGTCCATATAAGTCAATGGGGGCCAATGTTGTTTGGTTACCACCAACATTCTTCAAAATGTCTTTTGAACAAAGTTTTCTGCAGAAGATGGCATGATGGTGAATAAATGATTTGAGAATTTTCGTGGTTCGGGTGAACGATTTCTTTCATATTTCCAAACCCTCTATTACTGTAGGATCAAAGGCAATAGTAAGAACAAAATAAATATGACACTTCTGTTTAATCCTCATTCGATGATATAAAATATGTCTGCTGATGGCGAGCAAAGCCTTATTTACTAAACTTGTCTCTGACATCGTATTTCTTGAACTGAATGTGGCTCCATGATAACCAAAATAGCTTGTCAGCTATCTTCTCATTTGTAGCACTGTGTTTTTCAAATGTCACGACAAAAAGATGATTACAGTCTTTGCAGCTCTTTTCTAATAACAGCGGATTTACACTTTGTAACAGCCGTTCCACTTATAATTTCTGTTTGCCAACAATACAACATTTCTTCAGGTTCTTAAAACACAGCGACTCCTAAACTAGAAACAAGCAAAAGAACAGCCCAGAAGCAAATGTAATAGTTCAACAAAACAGAAGACTCTGTGATATGTGTTTCACAGCTCTCAAGGTCTTAGCACATCCTAATTGACATCTTAAATGGATTTACGCTGAATCCCAATGCAGATGTGAAGCTTATATAATAGGTGTGAGTTTCTCACTTCTCCATATGTACAGGTAAAAACAATAGGGATCTTCTTTATCTGTTTTATCAGATTTCATTTGCAATTTCTCAACTTGTGAATATTTTTATAGTTATATAATTTTGAGCCCGTTGCGATTTTCATCGTTAGAAGACGCTGATTTGTTTGATATTAAATTTTTATGCATGTAGCTTGGTACCCTTTTCTGTTTTTCCAATAAACGATTTGTTAAAAAACTATAATTGTAAAGAATGCTGGACTGTTTCAATCCATCCATTGGTTTAAATTAAACTAAAGAAGTGGCCACATTTGACCCATAATGGGTTAAAATAACTGGATATGTCCATATTTTACTCCAACATGGTTGAAGCAACCCAACATTTGTTAAGAGCATAACACTACATAGCACACACAAATATTGTGTAAAATACACTCTAAGTGGACATGCCGCAATGCATTATGGGATCATCTTTTCTGTGTGTGAATGACACATACAATACTGCCTAAAAGATTGGGTAAAAATAATAAAATTGTTTTTTTTAATTCAGGCATCAGCATATTATGTCTTCGTTACAGAAAAATATATAAAGTGACAAACATCACAGAGAAAACAATCCCAGAATGCACTGTTAGGCTCAGTGAGAAAAAGGAATCACTGGAAATGTATTTAACGATATTCAATAAGTTTACTTGGTCGATAAGTAAATAAATGAACAATTTAACCCAATGTTTGTTTGTGCTATATATATATTTTCTATACGCATTTTTGCACTCCTTTTAAAGATTTTTTTATTTTAAAACACTTTAAAATGAAACCCTATAAAATGTGACAATTCGTAGTAAAGTCATTGGCCAACTGGCGAGTAACTTTGTTTGTATTGCAAACTTAATTTAACTCGCATATGAATCTTGGCAAGTGTTCACTTTGGAACGTGCGTGTGAACTTCCCTCTCACCTGTTGTGGTCCTCGTACATTTTCCAGCGACGCTGAAGATGCAGGCGTGTGAGGGGGCGAAGAGTGGACGGGATATGACGGATAAGACTCCTCCCTCAAAGGGTGTATGTGGCCTCCCAGGCCTGGCTTCAGCACAGGCAGCTCTATCCGTTTATCTGGCGTACTGTTCAGAAATTCATACTCGGTGGAGCTCGGAGGGAACTTGACGCTCAGTTCTCGTAGAGAATCAAAACTGCTGTCGTCTGGATCAGCACCGCGTGACGCGAGGGGGGCAGAGACGTTGCATACCTCCGGTCTCAGTGCTGGAGAAAAGGACACCTCGGCCTGTTCGCCAGTGACATCGGTGCACTGTATGGGCATGGAAAACTGCTCTGGAGACAGATGGGAAAAGAACATTTGAAAGACGTTTGCATATTTGTGCAGGATCAGTCACGTCTGGTATTTTACAAGGGTCATGACAAATCCACTTTCTCGAATCTTTCAAAAGGAAAACAGATTGATGTACTATGAAAACAGAACTCAAAGCATCTCTGTGAAGAGACCGTTTCTTTTAATGAAGGCTGTTATTACATAAACATAGATGAAAGCATTAACACACTGAAGGGATAGTTCGTTCATAAATGAAAATGTTTCATCATTTACTCATTCACTCACCCATTCATGTTATTCCAACCCTGTATTTTTATTTTTAGGAGAACAATCCTTTAACAAGTAAAAAACAAAAATAATTGCTTTCGGGATAACATGCACCATTGAATCGTGCACAATAACACCAGAAACATGCATTGAGAAAGTAAACATCACTTTTTTCAGATAGGATTGTTTTATGAACCTGTCACAATGCACCAAACTGAAAAAGTGTTGTTTCCCATTTTCCACGTAGAGGATATTATACAGAAGTCTTAATGCAGTACGAAAGAGAGAAGAGTTTGGCTAGATGTGTATCCAAACACCTTTACACTCACTGACCTTTGAGAATCTCCCCATTAGAAACCTGGGAATCACTTTGTATTAAGTTTCTGCTGATCAAACAAAAGTTTGAGAGTTTGTGGAATAAACTCACAATTACAAAAGGTTTGGAGCACTTCTAAAAACCTAATCTATCATGTCATATGTAAAGTGTTTTAAATCATATGCAACATGTCAAAACTGCTCTTCAGGTGACACTCCACTGACGTTACACTTGTGATTAGTGAACCTTTACTTTATCCCAACAAAGACTAGATATCAACCTCGTGAGAGAATCTGTCAGGTGTAATAAATTCATATAACCGATGGAGACAATTCACACGATCAGAAACAGATACGCAATCAGATTTGTATGTAAGGCAAACTGCTCAGCAAGGCTTCACTCTGTCCCTTATAATCATATAGATAATATTAGGACATTAGTATACAATGCATAGAAGAAAAGCAGTGATATGCACACCATGCAACGCTGACTATTAATGAGCAACTCTGTCAATTTTAGCACCAAACAATGCAGTGAGAACTGCTCTACCATAACAACTGCGCCAGCCAATTAAAATCACTGACACAAGTCGAAATTCGTCTCCGGAGCATCCTGATCAAAGTCAGCGAGCAGGCAAGTGGAGCCGTTTATTTAACATTATGAAATCATAATTGCTCAGACTCAATTACAGAGATCCATAACTCATACGCTACGCACAATCATTTTACAAGGGCAGCAAATTTGATTTTGTGTTCATGGGAATGATTGTATCCAACCATTTCAGATTGTATTTCCAGGGGAGAATCACTTGATAAAGAAATAGTTTGGCCAGAACGGACATAATTGTCATTATTTACTCCCCCTCATATTGTTCTGACCCTGTACAGTTGATGAAACACAAAGTGAGAGGATTTGCGGGATATGCAATATGTCAGAACTATTTTCTATTCAAAGGAAGTAAGAGTGTATTTTATTAAAGTGAAGTTCACCAACTCGCATGCTATTTAAGTCACACCTTTAGGTGAGGAACAGAAGAAAATCTGTGTCAGTCTGAACTAGTTCAAAGTTCAAGTTCAAACTCAAATAAACCTTCTTTAACCCTCACGTCATTTAAATCCTGTATATGAAAATATTTTGAGAATGTCTCGGTGGTTTGGTTGGAATATAATGGAAGTCAATGGGGTTCAATGCTACTATCAACATTTTTCAGAATATCTTCGATTTGGTTTTGCACGATAACGAAAGTGAGATGATAGATTTGTCCTTTTTGGGTGAACTTTTCTTAAACAATTTCCTTAAGAAATAACCAGCAAATGATCACTTTGATTTGCACAGACTCGTTTTGAATATTTTAATACATTTGCTATAGAAATCCTTATGATCGAGGGTAAGAATAACATAAGAATAACAACTTTTTCCTGAATTAAACCGTAGATGTATTTATTATTTCCATTATTGCCCTAAAATCAAAAGTTAACCTGATAACATACCCACAGCGGTGTCAATATATCTGCTTTTATTTTCACATTTCTGGTTTGTGATGGGATTATTGGCACTCAGCATCTGTTTCTCACCATCCAGCCCTATACAACATCAGGGTTCTATATTTTTGGATGAAAATGCGAAGGTGTTTGCCAGGGCGTTGTTATGTGGTTTAAAGTGTTTGAGGACGTTATGAACTTTCCGAGGTGTTTCGGGGAAGTTGTTTTCTTGTTTTAGTCAAAAGAGATGAACCTCAATAAAAACCCGGGACTTGCGTGTTATACTCTGCGTATACACATCCTTAAATGTGTTCTGTGTGCGCATATTTACGCTAAATATATCAATTCCGATATCTGCATGGAGAACTGAGTACACACATTTTAATGCCTAAGCGTTTATACATCAGACCTCAGGTCACTAGATGTGGTTCAGGTGCTGTATTTAAATTGAGTCTTAAAGTTTTTGCCCGTTTCAAAAAATCAGAAATCAAATTTTCTGTTTTAGAATTTTAACCCTGAACGCAAGCGTTGGACTAAACACATTTAAATGCGCAGGGCTGTGGCTTGGACCAAAAACACAACATCCTTTCTGTACAGTTTTCACATCCAAAAATACATCTCACTGGCGTATTGTTTCTCAGGTCTTTTCACAGAGGACACATAATTGTGTAACAGTGTACCGCTCGAAAAACAACATTTATCAAAGTGATAATTGAACATGTTCATCTGCTCAGTCTATTTTAATGCTGCGTGGAGGTCAGAGGTCAATGGAGCAAAGAGCAAAGAGACAGTGTGGCTTCGCGTCAAGCTTTTCTGCTTTTAATTGCACGCAGGAACAATCATTGAAATGCATAATTACTCTCGTGGTGCTGTACACTACTGGTTATATAATTACTCATTTGTTGTGACATTTCCAAAGTAATTGTAAGTCCACAGTTATTATTTTACCTAATTTAATTAGAATACAAAAGAAAAGCGCTTGGGTGAGGTGGTAACAGCTATAATTTAATAAAGGACATTAGTCTAAATTTTCAAATAAGCTTTTATTAAAAAAAATGTTACCATTAGTGGTTTCCTTTCCGTTGTGTATTCTCTTCAGGTGATCTTTCTGCCGTCTCGATAAAGTTTGAATCCTCTGGAAAGTCCCCTGGATTTCCTGCAGAGCGCCAAGAACATCCTCGCTGAGCCAAAGAGAAAGACACACATTACAGAACCGCATGCTTCCTTTTTTTAAATAACCAGACAAAGTGAGTTGTTAAAGCGTTGTGTTAACTTTGTTCGTTGTCCCTGAGGGACCGCAGTGTAAAATTCTTCTTAAATAATTAATTGTGTAAAGTGATATGAATCTCGTACCTCTTTATTTCACAAGTAGCTGATATCGTATGGGAAAGCATTCCAGGACAGTCTGTGGGGTCGTTTATCTGTGCAAGAAAAAAACAGATATACAGATTGAATAAAGCCTTTTTTTATATCATTTATATCAAGTTACTGCTGCAGTGTATCTGCACATGAATGAGAATTAATATATCTCCTGTAGAATTCATATATTTCACATTTTCATTAAGATTTACTGAAATGTAAATCACATAATATTACGCGGGAGAAAATGTTTTTGCATAAAGTAGAGCACATTTTTGGAATCATTAGGATTTCTTACTTTTATTAAAAGTATCATCACAGTCTGATTACTGTACTCGGTTTAAATGCTTATTAATGTAACAATGTTGTTTTAAATAATACTAAAACACGTGAATTTGTTTTACTTTAAATGAACGTAAATGCAAAGAAATGTTTCAAATCCATGATCTGTAAATTATACTACTCTAGTATCTATTCATGCTTTGAAATGTATATTCCTTTTACTTTAGTGGTTCTTGAAATAGGCTTTGAGCAAAACAGAATTTCCTTTATTTATTCATAAATATTCATGCATAACACTCCCATAATATATGCTGATCCATATAACACTACCAATATTAGCATTATTATGAAAGGAGTTAATCACGCTATAAAATCTCTCTCTTCCATACACAAGTTAAGGCCACTACAGCTTTTAAATGAAGCCTGGAGGCCATTATCTACTTGAGATTAAGTTCAGGAGAAAGTGAAAATACCATTTCAACCTGCTATTTCTATATCTTAGCGTAACAGCCATCTAAAAAAGTGACACCTCCTTTCAGAGGAGAGAACTCGATTCTCTAAGCCCTGGCCTTACAGAATGCTCTAGTGCCCCCTGTTGGTCAAAACATGTCCAAACTCAAAACAATTGAAAAGAATTATCACACTAGATTCAATTAGAGAAACATTCTCACTATGGACAGATAGCGATGAAAAATGATATCAAACTGTGAAGAGAGAGAACTACGTCTTTTTCGCACATTTCTCACAATTTAACCCTCGAATGAACTGCAGATAACTAGCAAAGCGCTGCAAACGCGGCTATTAGGAATGTCTTCTGCTTACAGGAGGCCAACAATGAGAACACAATATACCGTGTGGGAGGTATGGGGTCATGGTCTGAGAAGCCCTTTGGAACAATTACATCAGGACCAAATGTGCATTTAAACAACGAGTGAACAAATAACACAATGCACATTTTCACGTTCGATGGGCAAATGTGTAAAACTCTCATTTTGAAGATTTACTCAATTCACACGCATTATATTGACATGTATGCATTATATTTACATGTATGCATTGGGCCAACGCAGTAAGTTTTTAAAGTATATGTTTTAATCAATTTGTTTCCTGGAAACCGAGCCTCCAGCTTTTGGGAAACCAATTGAGCTACAGGAACGCTTTTATTAAAATGAGGAGACTCACCAGGAAATGATTGGTCTTGTGGGAAGTGGATTGGTTGTCAGGGTGATGATCGTTAGGTGTTGAGCTCTCCGTTTCCTGTTTTCTGTACGCAGTCTCACTGATTTTCAACTCCCCTAAAACAGATTGACCAGAAAGAGACACATTAATACAGCCCCACTGATCAACCAAACTTCACCTTATACAAATAAACTATAAATTTTTTATACCTGTGGCATGTTTTTGAGGTAAACGCAGTTGAGCTTTGAGATGCGAAATGATCTTTTCTTGTTCTTCTATCTTTCTCTCCAACTGCAAAGTGTGCCGCTGAAACTGCTCCGACTGCAAAAGCAACACATTTCTGTTAATGACGTTCCCCTTTCATACACACAAACTGAAAAAATGAACCCAATTTAATGGAACTGATTGTTTCCAAACAGAACCTTGTGCTGAAGTTCCTTTTTGGCAAGATCTTTCTCAATAGATGCGTTTCGGTACGCTTCGAAGGCTTTGTTGAGCTGGTCACTGATGTTCCTGTCCATCCCGGGGCCTTCAGTAACATTCCGAACGGGCCGGTCCCGGGCTCCAGTCCCAGGCAGGCACAAATACTCTGAGGATCGAGATTAAAACTGGAACGGTCAGCGATCCACACCAGAAACCCACTACATAGCTAAAACAAAGAAATTTCCAGTCTCACACCTCACATTTAGCCTTCCGAACAGAATACGACAATGTAAAATGATTATTATCTCTTTAAATAGTGCAACTTCTATCAATATGATGTTTTTGTGTAGGGACCATCAAAAGTGTGACTTTTCTTAAGACTGCAAAACCTTTTTATCTAAACAATTGTTTACAACTACTAGATTTAAAATTTTGCTTATTAACAGGTTAAACAGGGAAATGGTTTTTAGAAATAGTCCTCCCTTAAAAAACGTAACCATGGTTTTTATAAAGTGTTAAAACTTTTTCCTGGATTGATTACTATTTGTATTACCTTAGTTTTAATACAAATAGAAAAATGTATAATTGATTAACTATGTTTATTACAGTGAAATTTTTGCAAATGACATAACATAGTTACCGTGGTAAATCCAGTGTTAATTTCCCGTACGGGCTAAAAAAGTTACACATTACACACACATTATATCCCCAACGAAAAATTGGATGTTATCATAAATAAACACATTTGTCCGTATGTCGGTTATGAAACTTTCTTTCTCTGGGTTGGTTTATCTGTGAAATTAAATTCTGTACAAGCACATAGTTTTGCTTAAAACGTTTCTACGAATACTCCCCAAGTATTAAAGATATAGTCAATTTAACATAACTCAAGACCCGATATTTCATCACACTAAGTAAAACTCTCACAACGGGAGGCTTTATATCAAACATAATAATCGATTCTTGAGAAAGCAAGTTAAATGTTAACACTGTTTCAGCCCACAGAAAATGCAATTCACAAATTGACAAAAAGTATATGGAACACACATAACAAACCTGTCCAACCTGCCATATATATATATATATGCCCTACATATACAGGTCTGTTAAGATCTATCCTCATTACATAAGTAACTACATGTATGTGTGTCTCACTATGTTTGTTACCACCATGTTTTACAACAACCACTACACAACCTTGCAATTCAACTTCAATTCACAGAATTCACAAACAATAGCAATAGTTTGAAAACACAATGCCACTGAAAACACACATAAGTGTAACTTTTGAGGACTTTTTTCTCGAAGTTACCGAGAAACAGACCCTGTGACAACTTCCCAAAATAATAACGTGCTTCAAAACTCTGTTTGATGGAAAAAGAAAACTTGACAGCAAAGTTTACTTACTACAAATATGTATAAAGTAAGTACAGACACGCCACGGCCGCCACTAAAGTAACACAATTAAACGCCCAAAAACAGAAAGTCGGAACAACCAAAAGCAAAAGTTCCCGTAAAACATTTGAAGTCACCGAAGTGGATGAAGTTAAGTCCACTCGATAGCGCGCACCGCCGCGTACTCACCTTCACTCCAAAACAGACCAAACGCACAAACATCTGCGCAGTTTGGACATGGCGACGACGCTGGAGTTTATTTTTGCGTTTAACGGGAGGAAATGAAGTATTTCGTACAAATGTAAATTCTGCATGTTTTACAATGAGCTGGGAACTTCCCTCGGGGAATCCCCACCACACGCCATCCACTTCCGCTTCATGCAGCTCGACCAATCACCGCACTTCCGCTTGACGCAGCTCGACCAATCGGCTGCAGCGATGCCGGTTCATGCTCTCTCTCTCTCTCTCTCTCTCTGTGTGTGTGTGTGTGCGCCTGCGTAACCATATTTCGGCGACAAACCTCAAACCTCCTGTCGGGGACGTCCTTTAAAGCAAACACGCTTTAAAAATATAGTAAATGTTTTATATTTGTATTGTAAAAACAGAAAGATATACATTTGGATTTGATTTAAACAATTTGAGTCTATGTCCCCATTTATACAAATAAGCAGAGAAGTGTGTGACAGAAAGAGAGAGACTTGATACTTCCTTAAGCCTACATGTAGCAGACTTGCATCATTTTAGTTTTCTGCTTTTTGAATTATAATTTTTGTAAATATCTGTTTGCATTTTATTTTATGTTGCACTAAATACTATATGCAGTCGCAAGTGCAATACAAAGTGTGCCATTTTTGCCATGCAATAGGCACATTTAAATTGACAAAGTGTGTGTTATCTCTAACATATAGTTAAATATCATGACATTTCACTTTTACAGGTGCGTACAAGATAAAGTCTGTTAAATCTACCGATTTCTCTTAATTCAATGCAATGCACGTTTCTGTGAGGGTTAGGCTTGGAGATAAAACATATAACCTGACTTCTGCAGGTCTTTGATTTGACCTTATAAATCATCCGAATGTTCTTTTGCTTCAAATCTGATATCAACATGTTTATGTGTGAGGTTTAGGGGTAGAATAAAGGTTGGGGTTTAGCAAATGTCAACACCTCCATATAAAACCACTGTTATGTCCTCACTAATACAATGAAACCAGTGTGTGTGCTTGCAGGCCCACTTTTCTGCGTTGTTTGGTCTGTTATGAATTTCACTCGGGTTCAAAGGAGTAGGTTAAGCTTGTGTGTTCAAGCTGATTTTATTAGATATATAAATAAATAAATAAATAAATAACAGATATATTGCTGTTATTAATAATATTATTTTTGTAAGTATAGAGTTTGTTTAAGACAATTGTTCAATTAGTTGACTACTAACATGTGAGCTAAGCAGGGCTGAGCCTGGTCAGTACCTTGATGGGAGATCTCCTGGGAAAGCTAGGTTGCTGCTGGAAGAGGTGTTAGTGAGGCCAGCAGGGTGTGCTCAAGCTGTGATCTGGATGGGTCCTAATGGCCCAGTATAGTGATGGGGACACTTTAATGTAAAAAGTACCATCCATCGGATGAGACATTAGACCGATGTCTTGACTCCCTGTGGTCATTTAAGATCCCATGGCACTTCGCGTACAAGAGTAGGGGTGTAACCCCGGTGTCCTTGCCAGATTCCCTCCACTAAAGCCCTATATAAATGCCTCATTCATTCATTCATTCATTCATTCCACTCTTTCTATCCCTATTAGGAAATGATCAATATTTTTTCACGTACATTTTCTTCTTCAACCACAAAGTAACCCGAACCCCCGTGTTTCCAACATCGATGTGCTATAATAAGCAAAAATGCATCTTTTAAATACATGCAAATAGCTTGTGTCCACACAACACATTTTATTGACACTTAAACATTACTCGACTGAATTCTAAAAACGTAAAGCAACCTTTTCACAGTACAGAACGAAGCAGCAAGCCTTGTCGAAGATATAAAGGAAATGATTTCATTTTCTGCTGGTGGAATTAAAAACAGAGATTTCCCATCAGCCATCGGTGCTGCCACAGAACGCAGCTGGATCAGATAACAAATGTCTGTCTGTACACTCTGCACACCAATCTCTAATGAGTGCTTTATTTTCTACTAAACCTGCTTAATATTACTTAATGAATACACTGAGCACTGCCATTAGAATTATAGCAGATGTCGGGTAAAAGCAGTGTGAACTGTTGGCTCACATACTAATATTTGAGCTACCTTTTTGGAAGCCCTGCCGTGTAAACAACATCCATTTCATTGCACTTGACCTTTTCGGCCTGCAGAACTTTGACCTTTCCGTGATTGAAATTGTAAACAGAAATGGCCACGGTGCACACACACGGATGAGATGTCTACATCATGACATGACCTCTAGGTGGCAGTGTTGCTCATTTGACTCTCGGTACGAATTTCCAAAAAGGTTTGGGGTTTAGCCTTCAGCTATGTGCTCACCTGTTTGTATGGTGACACAATGTTTGAGTGAAGGCCACATTGAAAAATTCAGATAAGGGCATTGTCGTGGTTCTGAAGGCCCCTGTAATAAAAATATCGGTTTTCAACTGGTCCCAAAAAGCCTTTGGAGAGATTATATTTTTGTTGTTATAAAGGCAATAGTAATATTTATGCATTTAGCGGTTATTTTCGTTCACAGTGACTTAAAGTGCATTTAAGATTTACATATTTTTTTAATTTCCCTGAGATTCGAACCCACAACATTTGTGCTGCTAACACAATGCTTTGTTGGCGCATGTGATTAGAATAACATGAAAAAAATATATACTCAATATGGAAAAATTCAGCATCTGCGGATACAAAGCTGAACATTTTCTGTTCATTTTTTGCCATTAGTAATTAAATTGTCCCTATTTAGGTGTGTCACTACAGGTATGATTCACAAATAAATCTTCCACCTTTTTAAACACAATAAATACTGAAACTGAACCAGTCAACACATCACCTGCCGCACCTTTAGACTGCCTCACCTTTAACCCAATGAAAGCATCTGCATTCTTCACATTCCACAGATTAGACATCCACCACACAGTATGTACTTATAAGTGCATACTGCATATTTACAATCCCCACACGCGTACCCCAGGTGCATAAATTAATGTTTGACTGTATGTCCAGAATACCTGCTGTCAGGTATTGAATGCAGAGCAACGGGTATGTATGAAAATATTTTTTTCTGGATTCTGTACAGCATTCCTCTTTTGCCAGGTTTATGTACAGCTTTTGGCACTTGCACATTAATTGGCTCTTTAAGGTTTGTTTCAATTCTCTGGAAAGATGCCCTGCCAAAGGCAAGTGTTCACCGTGTCAGACGTGACAACCTAAATAACTCAAAATCGAATCGAATGTTCGCAGTGCATTCAATTAGACACGAGTAAAGAATTGCATTTACCACGTTATTATGTTGTAATTTACAAAATGAAACAAAAAAACTTGTCATCTTCCCATGCAGAGACACACTAAAGCCGGAGTCTGGCCCTGGATTAAAGTACAATGTCAATATTAAATAAAATCCTTTTGGGTCTGAGACTAAATTTACATCAAGGAAACCAGTAAAGCATAGATCTACGTATATATATTGTTCACATTCTCTTTTGTAAGATTTTCTTTTGGTTTGTTGGGGTTTTATGAGCTTCGACCATATTGTTTTTTTCAGTTAATCTACACAAAGGAAAAGGAAGGTTTCCGGGAAGGTATCTAAGCAAATAAAGAATGTGCCCCTCCTCAGCAGACTCCACCTTTACATTTATACAGAGCACACGCTCCTTGGATGTTTGGCATTCCTGTCTTCTTGACTGACAGGACTGAAGGCTGCTCTCTTACTGAGGGGAAATACATTTTGATCTTACAAACCTGCCATAAAAGATAAACACTTTCCTATACTACAGTTAAAACGTTTTGGGTCTCCTTATCATTTTCTTTCTTAATTTGTGAATATTAGTAAATTTATCAAAACTATGCAACCACACAATTGAACTGTACGCAATGTTCTCTTGTTCTTTTCCCAAGTTTCTCAATGGCTCTTATTGGCTGCCTTTTTGTTCAAATAGTTTAAATGTAAAGTTTTTCTTGGTGTTTGTGTTGTAACAAAAGTAATATATAGGCACTTTGTTTGCAAATTAAGATAAAAGATGATCACGAGAAACATTTTTGTCAAGTCACCCTAAATGCTACTACATGTCCTTTGATTTGAACACATACAGACATGGCAGCAATCAGCCTTTTTCTACAGAAATTAATGACGGATGAGATTTTCATTTCCTGAAGAAAACAGCAGAGCTTGCAAGGCATTCAAAATATTGTGTTAGATATAATGGAAGGTCATTTAAGTTCAAGGATTTTTATGTAAAATGCTGTGTTGTAGCCATGACATTCACTGTGTATAAAGATCAACCATTGAACAAAAATGCAAAAAGCAGATGTAAATAGCAGTGTTTGGGTTTGTACATTAAGTGGTTAAGGCTGAATAAACTAAAAGTTTGTGACATATTAACCCCTGACCAAAATGTTTGTTTGATTATACACAGTCTGTGATAATTTGATATAAGTGAAGATCTACTGAGGTCTGTAATGGAATGGGAATCTAAAGCAGGGAAGTCTGATGCCTTTGAGTCTGTTACACTGAATAATTCATGATGGTATCAGGGTAAATGGAGAGGTGAACTGCTTCATCACGGTTTCTGAGACAGCCATTTTTCTTTCTGTGTTGGCATGAATATGTTAATATGACCATTTATGTATGTTCTATGACTTTATACTGTAGGCCTGTATATAAACTGGTTACACACATATATATTTTTGTTGTACAGGCCTCCGTGTGTGTGAGGGCAATTATATTATTATTTACAGAGCTCGGCACAAAGCGTTTTGGGATTGACTTTTCCATTAAAAGATGTAAAAAGGAAGAAATTTTATAACGCAGGGTTACTTTTTAAACAGCCTTCCCCATGGTGCCTTAGAATTCTGTCTGGTTGTCTGGGTTTTGTAACAGAGCCCATGTATCTTTCAAATTATATACTTTGCTCAGCTTTGATCCAATTAAAGCCATCCCAGTTATGTTCGATGCCCTCTGGATATCAAGCAAACCATCTGAGAGGTGCTTACAAAATGTAACCTGAATCCACAACTCTGATGTGGGATCAGATCTTAGTCCTGTCTAAGGCCAAAGTGTGCTGTCAGCAATACAGCTGTCAATCAGTAATCCACGGGCATTAAGAGCCATTAAGCGAGGTTGAATCGGGCGACGGTTCACGCAGACAGACTTCAGTACAGACAACTGCAGAATGGGTCAGTGGGTTCAAATTTGAAACTTGGCACAACATTCTGGCAGTATGAAAAGTTATTAGGACACAGAGCAATACATTACTTCACAATGTTGGCAGTAAAATGCTTCAAACTTTTATTTTTGCTGTGAAACGCATGAAATGAACCTCAGAAATGCTTCATCACATTATATGAGGCAGATTTGCCAGACCGACAGTCTATGCTAAAAACAATTGTGAGTTTTTGCAGTGTGGCATGATGGCAATAAAACACCCTACCAATATTGTCAATGTTAAATCTCAGCACTGTCGTTATTAAAATACACTAATTTCTTTGTTGCATTTACTATGGCGTTAGAAATTGGACAAAACTACGTGAGCGTATAAACACAGCGCGCAATCACATTACAGCGTAAATTGTGAACCTGTAGAAATCGCAAATCTCTAACTTGAACACGAAAAGCAAGATTGTGCACGTAAATCAACACTTGCGAGGGGAAATAACAAACCCCCGAATCAAAGCAGATCGCTCGGGCCGAGTATTGACTACACGCCCAATTGCACTAAGGGGGCGGGACACTGCGACAACAAATGCAATTGGCCCTGCTCGTTTCTGGAGCTCCCGTTGTGATTGGCTATTTTGCTGCTGCCCACAAGTCGACGACAGAACGGGAGAGATGGCAGAGAAATGGGAAAATAGGATCTTAGGAATTCCCATTTAGTAATATTTTATATGTTGGCCCAAATCCAGGAAAACGAATGAGTGCAGTAAGGAGATTTATACTGGGTAATTAAATAAATAAATATTTCAATTTATATGAAAGCGCTCTGCATTCAACCATAGCAAATGTGCATTACCAGTGGTCACCTTTTTGTAGATAAGCCAGTAATATAGACTAGTAAAATGTGTTATAATATAACGTTACATATAATATTATAATTTAACGTTTTCGATGTTCCGCGTTTACATCCCCGGACGTGATGGTCCAGCCATTGGCGTGTCCTGTTTTATGAGGTTTCCCAGAGGTTTTACCCCTGTTAATTTTAAGTTGTCAAGTCATACACCTGCATTGAAAGTATTAGACGTAAGGATTTTTAACATCAACCCTGATGATGGACCGGCGGCTGAAGAACTGGCCGGTGGTTAAAGCGCAGACTTCAGCATCAGAAGCAATAAGAGCAGAAGTTATAGGCCCGTTAGTTTTATTGATCATATTCCACTTTCTTCTCTTTTAATTTGTGTGCATTGTGCCTTTAAATGTTTGAAATATTCTGAAAATGAAAGTCGCCGTCCTATTTCGGCTGTAGAGGAATTATTTCGTCTGCTCGGCAGACTCTGATTTGTATTTTTTGTTTGTTTTATTCCTTCTGATAAATGCAATTTTAAACTTTGCTTATCTAAATCAGATGCCTTTTATGCATTCTTGTTCAAATAGCAGCGTTTGTAATCTTAACGTAATTGTATATGTAGCTTTTAGATTATGAACACTGAACACTCCAATGAAAACACTGGCCCCCCTCACTTTGTACGCCCTAGGGGTATTTAAAGGCGAATAATAAGTTAAATTACATTATTATAATAGGCCTATATACATATATATACATCGTTATATTATAACACATTTTACTAATCTATATTACTCGCTAATCTACAAAAATGTGACCACGTTTGCTATGGCTGAATGAGAAAATCGCAGTGACCCGCCCCCTAGTGCCAAAAGTCAAAATGAGCAATCTGCTTCAAGGTTTGTTATTTCCTCTCGCAAGTGTTGATTTACCTGCACAAGGGTACAGGTTCACGTACTACGCAAATGTGCGTTTTCATTGTGCACAAGCAGCTGTAATCTGATTGTGTTCTGTGTTTATACGCTCACGTAGTTGTGTCTGAATTCTAACGCCATGTTACCTCGACCAGCATCAGATACCACAAATGCTACCACGAAGTATCAATTCCTTTTTGTTAAACTGACAAAAAGTTCTCACCATAAAAGATAAAAGAAGGATATGGTTTACTGTAATAAAAACACTGTCCCAATGCAAACAAAAAAAACGATCATTTCTGATTTTCCTTATACAAAGAAGACCGGAGGAAGTAGATAATCAGCTGAAGGTTTCTACTTCTAAAGAGGCAAACATTCATTCACTTTTACTTTAAATGCATCTCTCCTTTACAAAGCACTTATGTTTTTATAGCTTTCTGGCACCACATGACTGCATCAGGGTTTGCTTTGAAAGGTTTGAATGGTCTTCTGCCAAAAGCCTTCTAGGAAATATCCATACATTTACAGTCCACAGCACAGTGACAGCATTTGATTCACAAAAATAATTCCTGAAATGCACAAAGGGAACGGATCATTAAAGGTTTTTTAATACAAACATAATTTGGCCTCATGATGTCCAAAATCTGTGTGGTGAGTCTTCATAAAGCTGTATTTCAAACAACAACAGCTGAGTAAATAATGAAAAGGTAGAAATTATCTGGCATACAGGTTTGAAATGACAGGACAGTGAGGGAATAATATATAACAATATTCCTTGAATTTGCATCTAAATTGCAAAATGTCAAAATGTACTAGCTTGCATGTCAGTAGATTAAAAATCATAGTTAAGCTTGGCTTAATATTTGTATTTATTTTGAAGCACCAACACTGAAGACTGAAGACTATAAAATTTCTCAACAAATTTCCGCCCCACAATTAAACTGACATAAACAACCATAAGATCTGTTTCTTAAGTCTAGATTGGCTTGACTGAGCGCTGTACTTTCCCTTTTGTAACAGAGCTGTATCAATAGTCTTTGGTGTATTCAAAAGATCATCAAAGTTCAGAATGACGTCCTCCATCTGAGCTGCATTAAAAATACGGACCTAACAATGTTTCTCAGAAACAGCTCCCACAGCTTGGCCGGGCTTTGCTATACTGCTCCAAGTCACGCTCTTGAAATCTTACATCATACATTGTTTTACGATGAAGCAACGCCTGTTTCAGTATTAAGACAAACTTGAGTGAATTGTTACAGGCTGTCTGGTCCAAAGGTGTTGATTTTGGGCCAAAAGTGTCTCATTGTTCTTTATAGCTCTTTTGTACACAATCACCATGTCGCTCTTGTTAAAGAGATTTCGCAAAAATCTCTTTATTGTTTTAAAAAATTAAACGATTAAACAGACAAAAATGTATCTCGTTATATTCTGAACTCTGAGAGCAAGTTTATGATCATTTATGAATGTTTTCACTTGGAAAACAACGCTTTTGGGAGGACCCTGTGAGCAACGTGTTGTTGTGACAGTAGCATACATTTGCTTCTTTCCAATCAATGACCTGACAGCTCTCGCCTCCGCTGGGCAATGATTTGCAACTGTAAACAAACATAGCCATCTGCCCATCGGCCTGCATATCTCTCCTCTCTCATACAGCATTCCCACACCCTCCCTTCAGGTCAAAGCCCCACTTTTATCAGCACACACACGCATGCGTGCACGGACACACACACGCATTCACTTCCCTGTAATTAAGCAAGAGCTGTTTGTGCGTGTACTATACTTCGGGGACAAATGTGCGTTACTGTTCTTGTTTGCTTGAACGTTTGTGTTCTGACTTCTAATTTACTGGAGTTTAACAATGCAAGTCAATTGACTGCTGAACTCTTTGTTTATATACTTTTGCATAAAAAATAAAGAAGCTTCAAGTTCTGAGATGGGACATTATTATCAATCAAGCAAACTTAGTAGCATAGAAGCATCAACCATTGAGTTAAATGAGTACAGACATTCTGAAAACTCTGAATTTTTGAATTGTTTTAATGAAATGAGAAAAAGTCAGAAAGAATCAAGTTATATATTTTAAGAAAAAATATAAGAAAAAAATATATTTAGCATATTTAATAAAAATGTCAAAGTAGCTTTGGGGTCAATTTGACCCCAAACATAACAGGAGGGTTAAAGATCTCAAACATTTCTCATCACATTTACAAACCAAGATGATTTGACCTCTACAATCTACATTCATTTTACACCTCCATACTCTTCATAGATTTGATCAATTGCCTAATTTGTTTAATTCCCTCTAAGCTATTAAAGGTAATTGGAAAGTCTTGGTACATATCCAGAATCACGTGCAACTGTCTCACACCTCATTATTCTTCACTAGTTCTACTCTCCATGTGGAAAGAGGCCCTCAATCCATTGATTCAGAGTTACACTTTGCTCTTTTGAAGTCACGTCAGACATCATTAGCGTTAGAAAAGTCTTCCCAAGCTGCTTTGATCTATAGTCTTGTAGTTACATGTTTCTTTCTGCCACTTTTCATATTTTCAAAATAAACATTTTCTCTGCTTCACTGGCATGACAAGCCCTTCATTGCATTACTAAAGCGTTTGCATAGCAGCAATAAACAATGAGAAACAACAGATGAGATCTCTTTATATTTAAATGATTTCTCATAGACATCAGTGAGAATCAATAGAGAGAAAATGGAAACTTTTTTAAGTCTCTAATGTCTCAGAAATTTCTCCTGAGAAAAAGTGCCAGAAATCTCATAATGGTCTCTGTTAGAGCGCATTACATTTACATTTAGTCATTTAACAGACGCTTTTATCCAAAGCGACTTACAGATGAGGTGAACAATGGAAGCAATTGGAACAACATAAGGACAACAACTAAAAAAAAAAGTGCAATTAAACGTTTAAATAGTTTTTACAAAAGTAAAAGTGAGAACTCCATGAAATAAGCCAATTTAATAAAAGCTATCACATATATATCAGCTTTATATTTGCCATGTTTTTGTTAGCATTTTTTGTTTTTTAAATCATTACATATCACTTGAAAAGGTGCAATTAATGAACTTTGACATCAATGGTCCTTATCTTTTTGTTTCTATCAATCTTGCTCTCTCTCTTGGTTTCTTCCGCTCTCCCTCCTTACAGACACAATCAGAGCGACATGCTGACACACTGGTGCTGGCGAGTCTTTGACACATCGGATGCTTTTCCCCGCATGTCTGAGAGGTCACAGAATAAACACACTGCTGTAGGTCTGCGATGAGAGGGGCTCAGAGAAAGGGCAGCGCTGAGAGCCCAGCCGCTGAGAGTCTCGAGGGAGGGGAGATGTAATGAGGAATCTTGTTCTGGAATGCCGAGAGAACACTCAAAGGCCTCATTTCACAGAGCCACAGCATGGGCTGACACAGAGACAATGAAATCGTAGGAGTCTTATCGCTAGGAAGATAAGTATAATGTTATTATTATTATTTAACTCATAGGTAAACTCATATTGTTAGTAAAGTTCTTTTTACCCTTCTTCATTTAGTTTTCCCTTGACCATTTTTGCCGCTGTGCCTTTAAGGCTTCTATGTAAACAATCTGTTTTAGTGAAATGAGATACAGAGCTCTGCTGCACTTACGCACAAGCTGCAAGTTTGACACTAAAAACACTCAGAACACCTTAGCAACCACATACCAACGCCCTGGCAATCACCCACAACACCCTGGCATACTTGCGATGAGTTCTGCACGGTCAAAATTTCTTAGTTTTATAAGAACTTTTAACGGAATCTCCTGAACGAGACTTACACATAGTCGATGATTTTCTGCTCTATTTTGTTATTTTAAAATAGATGCAACTGACATTGCAACTCAAAAGTTTCTCCCATTTGTGGAACAATATTTATTTCGATGCCAACCTACTAAAAAGCAACAGATTGAAAGAAAATCTACCCCACAACAATAAACAACCAATATACTTTAAAATCTTATCTTGGTTTGAAAATATAAAAAATTGGTTTTTATATTTCTAAGTCCATACTCCATGATTATAGGTATAATCAACATAAACAAGATCATGTTAGTCAAGCAAACATTTTGTCCTTCCTTCAGGCGTTTCCTCCATTATTATCATAATTTCCAGTCCCTTACATCTAACTGTACTCACGGCCAGGGCACTGAGATTTTTCTATTGTTTAAAATTCTGCTGCTGTTTTCGAAACTTCCTGGGGGTGTGGTCTACGGAGCAGACTGCCCAATAGACTTGCATATCACAAAGGTCACAGAGTTGATGGACAAGAGAGAAAAACAAGCCAAATAATGAGAGCTCTGTAGAATGGCAACACAATGCACAACTCAGCAAAATAAAAAGTCCCCAAAAAGACACGTGTCCACTGATGTGTTACTTCCCATGAACCTTGAAACTAAATACGTTCATATGCGTTTACTTTTATTTGTAAATCATGGGATGAAATCAGATATTGTATCTATTTCATATCTCCACTTTTTCTCTTACACAGCAGTGATATTACATAAGGAGAATGTCCTGGGAAAATCATCTCCCCACCATCCCCCTTAAGAGTTTTAAAACAGACCTCAACATGTCTCAAACTGTTTACTGAGATTTAACAAGATCTCAAATTTATTGAGATACTAAAGCCTATAATCCAATGTCAACATTTTTGTATAAATATGAACTCAATAATGTATCGTTAGATTCTTCTGTGACCATGTTTTCTGCATTCATACAGTATTATAGCTATGTACTGTACAGTATACAATCTATGTTTTTATTGTGTTGCATTTTTATTTCAGGAGAGGCATCTGTGACAAAATGTATACATCATTAACATAAAAGAGACATAAATCATAAATGGTATGCCTGGTCTTTTCATGCATAATGCAAATCATTCCAAATGTCTTTATAATCCTTTCTCATAATGCCATAACTTGTTCTGCTCTCTGAATTTTCATCTTATCCTATCACCAGTCATTATTCTTTACCACCTGCCTCTAGTCTGTTGTTATGCCCGCAATGAGAGTGTGTTATACCTTTATTTCATCAAAGAGTGTTTCTGATGATAAATGACAGTGTCATAGAGCTCCATCTGGAAGTGACTATCAGAGCAGAAGACTAGCGGCTAATGAATTGGGCAACCCAGGCATAGAGAGACGAGAGGTGACCTGCAGAGGTCCTTCCCACGCCTCATACAGGGCATCTCATTCTCTCACACACAGGCACCATTTTTCGTAGCAGGCTTTGGTCCAGACTTTCCTCGCAGGGCGCTTAAACATGCATGATGCTTCCTGTCTCCACACACACACAGTGTGTAACGACACCAAGGTCCCCTCTTAGATAGGTAGACAAGTGTACACACACACAGATTTTCGCAGCAGGCTTTGGTCCAGACTTTCTTCGCAGGGCGCCTTTACATGCATGATGCTTCCTGTCTCCTGATAATAAACAGGAAAAGAAGCTCACAAGAGCAACTGGCTGGACTCCAAACTACAGGCTTGAAAAAGTCACGATATGAGTGTAGTGTTTAACCCTTTTGTGGAATAGACTAGATCAAATTTTAAACTAAACATAACTAAAACATATATTGTTTATGCATGTAGTATTTGTACACGTATATATGTATACACATTCCAACATACCCCATTTACTATAGTATACTGTAGTATATTAATCACAACAAATTACACGAAAAATGCTTTTCGTATGTAGGCTATAGTATAGTATTAAATAGCCTTAAAGTAAATTTATCTACTGTAGTAGCCTAAACATTATAGTAAGGTGTAAAAACACTAAAATCCGCCTATGTCGGAATTTTATCATGTTGTAGCCTATACTAAAGTGTACTCCATTCTTTTTTTCATGTACGATATGTCCAGGTAAAATAGCCTAACTAACCTAATCAACGTGGTCAACCAATATTTAGCGTTCAATTGTAAGTGAGCATCATAGGCTTGATATATCCGATAAATGGGCAGGCTTTAAATATGTAAAAAACAAAAAAGTATGCACCTGTTATTTCTGGAGCAAAGCAAACCTTTTTTCACTGTAGGGAGGAAGTCCTCCATGCTAACAACACCAGAGCGCAACCAACAATCCCATAACCCACCGCAAGAAGTTCTTGACGTGCCGGTCGCGGACCGACCAGTCGGCCGCTCTAGATATAAAAACGCTTAGGTCAAAAACGTATGTGTGGAGTTTTCTGTTTGAAATGTCTACAAACTACTCTGTGATGATTGACTCACGCAGTTAGAAGACATTCGTACAGCCTTTGTGAATGTGAGTTCTTAGTATGAAGAACAAATACAGACAAGAGAAAGAATCGACGGTTCCCATACAAGCAGATATCGCCAAGGTAAGTCAGTAACGGAATCA
Source organism: Barbatula barbatula (assembly GCF_947034865.1). Classification (NCBI taxonomy): domain Eukaryota; kingdom Metazoa; phylum Chordata; class Actinopteri; order Cypriniformes; family Nemacheilidae; genus Barbatula; species Barbatula barbatula. Next base: position 1,937,594 of record NC_136772.1, read on the forward strand.
AAAAGTTGTGTTACCGCAGGACAGGGACATTTTGTCATAAAGGCAGCTCGGGTATTCACTGTTGTATTTGTTGTAATACAATGTATAGAGGGTATTGCCGTGTTGTCACTTTACCACGTGAACACCATGTGAGCAAACCAAGGCGCTCCCTCGTGGGTGGCAAAACATACAGCAAACTGACTGTCTACTATATCAGGAAATGCAATTCCTTTCAACATTATTGTCCAGGAACACCTGATTCCTTTATAAGTCGAAGTCGTAAGGATCACCGTTGAGTCAACCTGCTTGTAATTTCAGCAAATAATTAGTCCAGGTTTCTCTGTTTCTCATATATTCTTCTCAGCCATTTTGCTGGGTGTTTTGCCACCCAAGGGGGCGTATCCCGACATGTGCACGTGGGAAAGTGACGTCAATGCATACCCTGTAAAGTTTTGTTGTCCCACAATTAGTTTTGTGTCAAGTTTTCAAAGTGTACATACTGTACAGTGGTTGAGTTACTTTAAATAAATGTATAACTTACATAGAAATAAACTACCCTCAGTCTTTACTGTTTGAATCATACATAACGTGGATGCCAAGATAAACACTTATTTCATTCAAATATATACTGTCAATTGATTTCTAAAACAAAATCGAATATATTTGACACGTGAAATGTAATTTAATAATTATCCCACCTAATAATAAATCACTTTATTTGAACACGAAATGCGTTGTTTATTTATTAAAATAGGTAGGTGAAACTTTACTGTTTATCACAAATTTACGGTCATTATTCGCGTGCTTTACGATTACAGGTCAGGAAGAAGTTTATTTGCTTGTGGTTTATAATATACGAGTCTTCTCATCTAATGCATCGGAGGGTGTCTCATCTCATCTGCTCCACTGCGGATCCGACGCCCAGCGTCAGTCCAGCGTCGACAGCAGTGCTGTGCTGCGTACGTCTTTTCCTCCGCTTGCAGGGCGCAGGTCCCAGACTCGTCTGATAGGAAGTGAAGAAACGCATAGGAGTAATTTCCACGACCGAATTTACCGCTAATCTTCATGGGCAAGGTGTGGAGACAGATGTACCCCCAATATACCTATTACTACCCCCATTACCTGCAAGCCAAGGTACGATAAATACGTTTTATATCGCTTTATATGTCGACGTTTTGAATGGTCTTGTTACGGCATTATTGCGGGGCGATGCTGCTGCGTCTGTAAGTTTGTTTCCGAGGGACATTTTCAATCCCTGTATTACATAGGCTACGTTTACTTGTTTGCTGCTTTGAACATACTGATTGTCGGTTTATGGCACTATGTTTTTCTCTCGACAAAAGCAGCGAATTCTTGTGTCATGACATCGTGTTCTGAATGATGCGTGTGCGAACTTCAGCACTCATCTCATCGATTTTTTAAACTTCATTTAGGATCCTAATTCGTCTCAGAGAGCCAATAAATGTCATTTTGTTGTGACGTACAAAACGATCATAATTGAATTGTTGAATGAATTAATGTGTTGACAGCTACGTTAGAATTAAAACTTGGATTTGAATGTGTTATACTTTATATAAGCCCTATAAAAGCATGCTTATTCAAAACTCTTGATTTCATGCTTTAAGAATTTAAGAAGTACGTCACTCAGTTCACCCCAAAACCATTAAGACAAAGACATACCGTCTCAATCCCACATATACATTCATACTGTATATGTATGCTACTGTTTTCTTTGCGACAGGAGAAACATTAGGAAATCTTTATGCAGTTTGTAATATAATGGATCATGGTGACTATTAATCAAGCTGTTAAAAGGACAACAAAATGGCATAAAATATGGCTGTAATCCAAGTCATCCAATAGCCTTGTTTACAGGAATTGTACAAAATACTGTAAAATGACCATAAGCTATGCCTCCACCAATGTTTTCTTTTCTGGGCACTTTTTTATTTTCTGGCTGTTTTGGTTTGTTGTTTTAGGCGGGGTGCCCTTGTATAAGTACAGAACAAGTTGAGATGCTTCTGCAAGATAAGCTCTGACAGGGACAAAAGGCCATTTTATTATTACATCACATTGAGTCCTTTAAGGTTTGAAACCAACAGTTTGTCTTTGTATTGATCAAGTCAATAAGATCTTTCCGCGCTGCTGTCTGTCTGTATCTTGTATACAACAAAACTGTAACAAAACATATAAATGACTGTGGTTCAAGTGTACAATAGTTTTACATTATCTAGATAAATAGAAAAATAATCTTTTTAAATAAAAAACATAAATTCAAAGATTAAAAAATCAAAACCCAATAGTTTTTCACAAGACGAGAAGAATTTCCTAGATAAACATTAGCTTGTAGGTGGGCTGGCCATGTCAACATGGGCCTTTGATCAAGGGGTGGGTTCTAGCGCATTAACTGCCATTGGACATTACACGCAGAGCCTGCTTAACAAAGCCATTGTGAAGGGCCTAAAAAGCCCTATACAATGTTTACAATAACGTCAGAGGAGTTGCCTGGCAGTGGAATGTACACAATTAACCAGCACCGCGGCACGCTCATTATGTGCGAGCCGAGCTGAAAGAATTCCAATTGTTCCCCTACGATAGTGATTCTGGGAACTTTTCTGACACGAGGAAAATGAGGGACTCGTTCACAATAATACCCACCGCGCTGGTGAAGGGATCTGCCAAGAGCCTGTCTCTCAAACACAGTCGGAGAGCACGAAATGGCCCTTCAGTTTAAATGACAAGGTCAATGAGACCGCTCTGGTATTAATAGACCTGCTTTGTTCGTTTGTGTAAACAGACGATTCAGTAAATGTGGAGGTAAATATGTGTAGAGCAAATGGGGGGAATAGATTCGCTGTAACAGGCTATTTGAAGAGCGTCAGAAAGAGCTGGGTGGTGTATACTGTGGCACGGTAGAAATGTGTGAACCGAAATTTACAATGTTGTTTATTCTGCGGTAGATATATTTGCTCGGGTATCAGTGGACAGGAACTTATTAAAGTCCCAGTGAAGTTAAAATGACAATGCCAATTTTTCATGAAATATTGCAGTGTTTATTGTAAATAGTTTATCAATGTGGGTAATTTTCTTTTAAATATTTGTGTGACCTCATAATCTTTAGTTAAAATCTGAAAATGCACTTCCTTCCTGGTATGACTATCCATTTCAAATGGTATATGTTAGATGGCTTGGGTGGAGCATCTTTTAACTCCTCCCCTTCAACTGTTAGTCTACTGCCACATCCATTTCAAAATGCAATGGCTCCTTTTATACATCCAATCAAATCGCAGAGAAAGAAGAAAGCCATGCTCACTATTTTTTCTCATTCGGATATGGAAGTAAAACAATCTCCAATTCCGGCTCCCAGGGACTTTAAGGGGTGATGTTAGATAGCACAAAACTGAGTTTAGTTGTTTATGGTTATTAAAAATAATGTCATTGTGTTATTTGACTTTTCTCTTAAGATTAATTCTGCTACTCATCTCATTACGCACAAGATTCACACTACCGTTGCTACTGCAGGAATGATGGAAATGAGGACATTAGCGACATACAAAGCAAACTCTTTGGTAATTTGATCATTTATTTGTCTCTGTGAAATGAATACTGAGACATTTATTTCACAGACAGAGTTTATGAAGATATTAGAACTCGTGTAATATTCTTTCCAAAAAAGATTTGCTGTAGATTTGCAAATTTCTAAATATAGTAGCATTTTAATGATTGTTATGTTTTGCATAGAACAAGGGAGCTTTAATTATATTAACATAAAATTCTCAAGGTTGCATCAAAAACTCATTAATAATTTAGATTGCCAAAATGTAAAATGTTTTTACAAAATTGATACTTCACACAATTTTCTTTTAGTAAGGTTTGGCTCATATTTGGAAGATATTTTGTTGCTGAAGATTAATATGAAATTATTTAAAATAAAAAGGAAAGGCTTTTTTGTAGAGCAATACTGCTTGATTTATTGTAAACAATGCGTTTCGCTTTATATTTTACGTGATACTGGACTGTGTTTAGTAAGAGTTTTAATTCCGTTCACATCAACACAAACAGCTATACTCTCTCTCTTTCTCTCGCCTCTCTCTGATTAGCTGTGAGAGAGAGAGAGAGTCTTCCTGTGCGACAGACATGTACACACAAGTAAACACATGCTGCTTCGTACCGCGTGACATATTTAAAGCTGTCGCTGTTGACAACTGCGATGTGGCCTCCACCGAGAAGATGGGGCCTTCATTTAGAGCGAGACCGCAGATTCAGAAAGGTAGGTTGTCTAGCACTGTTTCAACAGAGCAGAAATGGCAATATTTTCTTTACACATCGCAAATGGGCCGAGACAGTGTGAGAAAGTCACAGGCTGAAACGTTCTCCATTACAGTCGAGGGCAAAGAGAATGTGGAGAATGCGGTCTGGGCCAGTTGCGTGCTGACTTTAAACGTGCTTCAGATGCAGCAGAGTTAGAGTACAGTTCTCCTGTTTCCTGCACCCTCCTGCCTGGTTGGAGGGCAAAAGCTCTGTGAAAACACTGGGGTGAGAGAAGGAAGGATATAGCAAAGCATGCATGTGCCAGTGAATATATATGTGTGCATGGATTTATGCACACGCTTGTATGTTGGCATGTTGGCAGGGTAGAGTGTGATATATGGCGACTCTGATAGTCTGTGCGGGAGGCTACAGCCTCGGTCTTCATTTGTTTTCCCTGCGTGTTCAGCACGGACAGCTGTAACATGTCTAGCAGATCTGCTTTACGACTGATTTGCGGTCTGCTTTCCTCCTGAGCTGACATGTAGGTTTAAAGCTGTCTAAGTTTTGTTAAACATATCTGATTTTATAAACCAGCATTCACAACTGGCTTTGCTGCACAACCCACATTTTTAAAGTAGACATCAATTACAGCAAATGAAGAATGCATTTAGCAAAATAAAGTCAAGGTTATAAAGTATCCATATTAATATTGCCTGCATAGACACAACAATTTACCAAATGAGTCACAACTTGACTGTGGTTATTGAATGTCTTCTACATCTCAATGATTTTAATCACTTCACCCACAAAAGAAAATGTGTTTGATGGAAAGTGAAGGCATATTTGATATACCTAGTGTAGTTTCAGAATGAAAGCATGGCAGCTTGTTCCAAATAATGCATGAATTTGCACCAAGGCAAAAAGTACAAAAGACAACATGAAGCTCTCATTTTTACTATGCAAGGTTATATACTTTTTTGCATATTATTGTATTTTAGGTCACAATCCAACAGAAAAAGAGTTCAGATTTCAAGTTTCTACCCACTCCTATTAAACCTATTTTTTATTTTGCACTCTGACTTTCTGTTTTTGCAGATTCAGCCAGTTTTATTCCTTTATTTGCCCGCAACATGTTGTCGGCAGCAAACTCACCCACACAGCAGTGCATCAGTTTACCATCACAGCCCCATGACCGTAGAGAGTAAACTCTGCATTAATCCACACTCCACATACCCAAATGATTGAAAACATATCTATATCAATTAGGCTATTTTGAAACGTCCAAGTGTGTGACAGAGAACTGAGAAGCCAAAATAGCAAAGCAAGGCAGATCATGACTACGATTTCAATGTAGTGTTAAAATGACCTTTTTTAAGAGGCAATATTTTTCTAGAATTGATTTTCAGAGGCATTTGCTAACTTTACAAGTGCCTTTTTCAATCCTTATAAAAGTCCAAGTCTAAGACCAGCACTTAAATTGAGTCATTTTATTTAAATACATGCCTATAGTATAGCTTTGTATTATACAAAATAAATCATTTTCAATAGGCAGCTGCTTGTTTGTAAATGCAGCTCCATACCATTTACCATCTGGTTCATTCCAATGTTATTTGAGTTTTTCCTGGATGTTTTATACATAAATGTAGTTTTTAATGTCAAGCATCACTTTATATTATCTCCATCTTCTTGAACACTCATTTACATTTGGGCATTTAGTGAAGGCTTTCATCCGAAAGCAACTTTTCTTCACAAAGCCAGAATCAGCGAATGCAGATCTGCAGGTTTAGGTCACCAAAGTGTCTGCACAAACATTAAATCTGTAACTTAAGTAGAATATTATGTCTTACCTTGCCTTGATGTTGATGATAAATATTCAGAGTGTAATTCAACAATGAAAATATTAATTTATTTGAATGAATGAGTGAAGCATTTATATTGTGCTTTATTGTGTATTGGTGCACACCCAATGCGCTTTTCAATCATACGAGGGGGTCTCTCCTAAACCACCACCAGTAGTATTTGATTATTTCTTCAGTGATCTGATGTTTGGCTGGTGTTGGTATTACCCATGGTTGATGAGTTTTAATGAGCAGGTGTTTTCCAAACTGATTTTGTTGAGAAAGCAGGGGATGTTTTCCAAGGGCAAAGTTCTGATTCCATGCTCTCTGCGGGATTTTACATGACCTATTTACATATTAACCATCCGACATAAATTGCTGTCTCAGCACGCTCGGTCATAGCTGGGGATTATCGATACCACAATGTGTTTTCTTTGTTGCCAAGATCAATTTCGTACTCAAAACAGCGAACTGAAATCGAAAACTGATGAGCTCAGGGGAAGTTATTTTAGAAGACAACAGGAAGTGCAGTGTTAAAATTTGAGGATGCACTTCATGTTCATCATAGCCCTACTAGAGACAGAGCGAGGAAGGAAGTTAATATACACTGCCGCTCTAGAAACACAACTGACTAAACTGATGATTTCTATTTATTGGTATTTAACGCATGGAATTAATTTGTATGATTAATATCAATTTTGCCTATGGATAATTTTTTCTTCAAACATAAAAAGATGGATTTGGATGAGTTGGATTGGATAGCGAGGGGCAAGCAACCAATCCAGAAAGCTCCCTCAAGGCTGTTTAAAATGCATCCCAGCATGCACCTCAAGTCGGCTGAGTAAATGCTCTGAATATGCAGAGCTCAAAAGTCTATAATTAGCATACTTTTATTTGGGTTATTTTTGAGTTTTGATGATGTCACTAATATTCTATTGGTCCATTATTATCTATTCATAGCCACCTGTACATTAATGTTCATAGTGTTAATGTTCATAGTATATAGCCATCTGTATATATTGTTCATAGTACAAACCTTCTGTCATATTTTCATACTAACATACCTACTGTAAAGTATGTCCATAGACCATGCCCACTGTATAATATTTTCCCAATATTGTATTCTGTATTTATTCAAACTGTATATCCTGCACTTGCTAATTGCACTTCAAGTTAGACCTAAACTACATTTCCTTACACTGTACTTGCATATGTGTAATGACAATAAAGTTGAATCTAATCTAATCTAATCTAATCATAACATCTTCTAAAAATAGATCTGCACACAAACAAAAATGCTGTAAACAAGTGTGAAATAGGCATTACTTTTTATTGCCATATCCAAAATGGCCCATCTGTATATATTGCTAGACTTTCAACTCAGTTACACTTTCTCAAAGACGATGTAAAATCAGTCCCTACAGCTCATATCAATTTGTAAAACCACAGCGCCTGATGGCCTCACTCAGGAATGTGAAGCATGCAAGTCAAAGGAAACCAAACCCAACCGTGGGGGACGCGACGCAATGTCTTCTCCACTCATTCAAACCCTATATTGTTCTACCAACGACATAGTGCACAAAAACCTACATACACAAACTAAACACAATCTGCCGTAATGTTTTCAACAAGAGGCTGTCTGGGTGTAAATCTACACCGCGGACCAACATCATCTCCCCCGTGTAAAGTGCGCAATGGTCGCGCCCATAGTGGGAGGTGTAGTTCTCTGGAGAAGTCGCCGCAGATCAATGAACTGAGCGGAACACATTGGGCGAGCCGACAGCATCGAGCTCCCCTGGATACAAGCTGCGCACCCTTCCGCTACGCAAATTTCCCCTCAGGTCTTAAAGAAACGTCAAAGTACGACCGTATTTTTTCGCCGTTCGGTCTCGTATGTTTTATAGAGTCAGATATACAACTTTACCCTCTGGTCTGTGATCTGATCACAGAAGCGTTTGCTAGAAATTTACTCATCCGTCGGCGGAGACTCGCGGGCTGACGATGATTTTTGCCCATTCCGGCCACACAGTGAGGACGTCGTATAACCGTAAACAGGTAAAATCTTATATTTTTACCTGGAAAAGTGTTGGTTTGAGGTGATAGTCGAAGATTGTAGTTTGTGGAAACTATATCGGGGCCGCCGATGCACTTTCGGCGTAAAGCAACGACGTAGGAGATACGCGCAACGTCTGAGGCGAGACTTGCGTTTGATTGACAGCTGAAGGGCTACTTGTGTCCAAAAGCCTCGCGCCGTGAAACTAATCCGTGAAGAAAAGCTGTCATTTCCTCTCACAGATGGGTGTGTTTTGTTATGTTAGCGTTTAATTTTATTGTGTGTGCAGCGCTGGCTCTCATTCGCAGTTTAAGCACACCCCTTTCACCCTCCCCGTCAAACCCGTCCCACGAGTTTAAAAATAGGCCTCAATTTGATCAAGTTTTTACGTGTCTCGTGCACGTCACAACATTAGGATGGGAATATAAATTCGCAGCCCTTCCCTCTCTTCAGAGGTTAATCTGCTTTACTGTAAATGGTCAGAAGTCACAGTGAATTAACGCTGTCTATGTGTTTTGTGTGTGTGTGGTCTCATGTGATGTATTTAATTGAAGTAATGTCTAATATGACTCCTTGCATGGATGCATTTGACGTGTGCCATTTCCCCTTGGGTGAATCTCTCATGTCACTGTCAGAATAAAGAAATAATACATTGTATTTTGCATTTCATTATAGTTATGAACATGATCCCATTAAAATTCTCGTTATTAACTTGTAATGTGAAAAAGTATGTTATTTATTCAAAGATACTTTTTTTACAGTTAACAGTATTTTGATGCTGTTAATAACTAAGACTAGGAATGTAAACCGTGTGGAAGGTGAAATGTCCAGATGTATTTCTGTAATGAGATTTTTAGGAGGCGGAATGTTCTTAGAGAAAAATATTGGCTAAATGGCAAAAATAAAAATATGCATGGTGTGCGCCTCTTGTTGCGATATATCATTTCTTATTTTAGATTTGCGGTGAAATGTGAGCATGGCATGTTTTTTTTTGTGGGATCCCTTCTACAGGTAATGCCGAGGTCAGTGTGGATGGGAATCGGTGACCTTGTAACCCCAGTGACTCACAATGAAATTAGATCGTGTCGCTTTAGCAGCTGCGGAAGCCTTTGTTATGTGTGTGTGTCGCCAGTCGTGTGCTTTTAGTGCATCTCCTAATGATGAAATATCAGCAACACGAGATTGACTTTTTTTAATAGATGGGGGGGGGTGAGCAAAAGGATGTGGAACCACTTGTGAGGATTATACAGATATTCGTAGCCCTGTTGAGCAGCCGAACAGGATCTCTGGCTGGGTGAGGGCGGTTACTGGAAGTTCAGTGTGTTTCCAGCACGGATATGATGGGCTGAGAAGGTCTGGGGTCCTCTGATAAGAAGCCAGTCTCTCCCCGCGGAGAGAATAGTCGAGCAGATGTGAGACACAAACAGGCTTTGAGTTCCTAAGAAAAGCCAGTTCCACTCTGGGAATGTGCGGATTTCATCAGGTCAGAGGACCTTACAGGGGAAACACTGGTTTCTCGTCCTCAAAGATGTTCTTTGTCCGCATGTAGGCCTGGTCGGTGCCTCATTTCCTGTTTGGAATGGCTGTTCAGCAGCGCACTGATCAGATGAGCTGTTTTGTCTTGATTTTGGAGAGGTCTGTCTGTAAACAGTCTTTCAACGCGATAAATAGTTTTTTTTTCTCGGGTTTACGTGTTATGATTTGGTTTAAAAATACATATTTGTTTCGTGTGCGAAATGGAAATGTGTCGCAGTGTCCTGGCCGAAAGAAGAAAAGTTGACTCGGGTTTACGTGTTATGATGTGGTTTAAAAATACATATTTGTTTCGTGTGCGAAATGGAAATGTGTCGCAGTGTCCTGGCCGAAAGAAGAAAAGTTGACAAAATATACCACAGTGTCCTACAGGAGATATGTGAAACCTTAATTTCGGCTGAACATCTTTATGAAGAGCTGTTTGGCAGGTCAAAACGTGATGCTTTTAAACGCTTCATTCTGTGAGTGTTTAAAGAGATTAGCATGCTTCAAGGACTTCCTGTTTGACCGACAACGTGACTCACTGTGCTTTTTCCACCGTGTCCTCTTGGAACGCCTGAATTGACAGGATAATAGTTTTATTTTACTCCATAGTAAAAACAGACACATTTTTAGTAGTGCCAATCATTCCTTTATGAGTTGGCGGCGGGCAACCCTGTACAAACTAAACAATATTATGTTTTAGTAAATTATATTTTCCATAATGCTATATTTGATTTTAAGAGTAAAAACATGATTACAACAGAAATCTTTTAAATGTGAACTTTGCAATTGACGAAAATGTTTCACATTGAAGTACCAACTTAGACATTTAAAAAAACAAATTAATTCAAACTGTTAACTCGTGAGTTTGAGAATTGGCCTGTGGGTTCGGCAGACTTATAGTGCATGACTCATGTAGCCATATGGCGCTTTTATTGTGTTTAAAACATTTGAATTTCGTTTTCCTTTCCATAAAGCATGCCATCAAGTGAACTGTCGCAGTATGGAAAATTATGTCCAAAGATTAAAAATCACTGTTGTTTTCCATGGGAAAAATAATTGTATAGGTGTTTGGAACTACAAAAGATATGAGTAAATGATGTTGTTTTTGTAAAAAGTTTCTTGGATAGCTCGCTCGTTTATTGAGCTCAGGTCTCATCTATCATACTATGTGACAAAGGCAGAAGGAGTAGCCACAGGGTTGTCAGGTCATTTCAATTAGACACCGGCTCTGTCCCGAGCCGTAAATGCTCCCTTTGTGTGTAGACCTTTAATAAATGATATTCTGTTCAGCATTGAGGTCAGATCTGTGCTTTTCAGCACCTGCCAATCATGAGTGGTTTCAGTGGTGTCTCTGCTCTGTGTGGGACTTAAAGAAAGAGTTCAGCCAAAATGAATGTTTTGTGATCCTTTACTCGACCTGGTGTCATTCAGATCCGCGTTGTTTTACTTTATATACAGTATGGCACACAAAATATGTTTTCTCTTTAGCCGAATGCCAGAGCTCAACCAATACAAATAAGTAAAAAAACAATTGTTTTGTGTGCTGTACATAGTCAAGTCTTCTTTTGAGGAGGGTTCGTGCATCATTTGTTATGCTAATGTAGCCAAAATGACACACTTTAGCTCTTCTTGTTCCTTGTTTCTGGAAAGGTGACGAGTTTCTGTTCGTCATGCACACCTATGAAACTTAGCCTATGTGATGTATTCATTGATAGGAAACTCAAAACAAAGAAATTTTACTTAAACAAAGGAATGTATGCGAACAATGAACTTTCTGTTCATTTTATGGTGAAGACGTTGCGTAAATGAAGAGACGGTGAAAGGCATTTTTCTGTTCTTTGGAGTTCGTCCAGCGGACTGTGCAACTGCAGCATTCCACAGATTCCAAACGTTTCCTCCTCCTTGTTACTTCCACAAAAGAGTGCGACTGATGATCACAGTTAAACACCGAGGGCACTTGAGCAGGAAGACCTCCACAGCTCCAAACATCTGTGTCTATACAAGCAGGACGGAAGTGAGATGTCTTTGCCACACAAGAGTTCTTTTATGGCACGAAGAATCAAGCCAGCGAATCATTGACCTCTACAGATACGCAGCCTGTTCGAAAATTCCCCAAAAAGACTTTTAATGGTGTTCCGCTGAAGTTCTTCTGATAAAATAGAGGTTTTATATTTGTATTATTCAGGCACTGAAGACATTTTGTGTTAGAAATAAAAAAAACGCTGTAACGTTTTGATGTTCTGTTTTTGGACCTGCATTGGTTAAAATAAACATATTAAAGCCATATTTCAGATGATACGTAAAAATATGCCTAGTTCATGGCACAGAAAGAGATTACGTTCTTGTCCATTTCAATTTAAATTAATGGATTATCAATGATTTCCACAGAAATGTATTGATTTGTTTTTCATTCTCGAGGCCTGTTGCATGAACAGTTCATAAGGATAAGTTATTTAAAGTAATAAAGCTTTACCCAAACTGTCATATACTGAAATAATTCCATGTCTGAGTTTATTGGTCCTTGAGGCCAATTTCCCATAACTAGAGAGACTCACCTGTGAAATTGTAAGGCTCCAAGTCAAATGAGCAGTGCTTACATAATGGATGTTGCAAATTGAACTGCTTTTTGTTGCTAGGCAACCATACATCCCATCCACCCCATAATTACACAAAATGCAGTTAGCCCTCATTCATGCAAATTTCACCACTGGAATAAAAAGTATACTAATCATTTAGTTACTCTGGAATCCTAATGATGCTTTTGAAATGGTTGTTCTAGTAAATGTTCAAGAGAGCTCAGTTATTCTCCAGAATTTCAGATTTGGGTTTTACCTGCATTAAATATCGAGATTCAATTGAGTGCTTGGAGATATCCAGCCCGTCTCATAGCGAAGATGACGGTGACAATGTCCAAGATGAAGCCCTTACAAAAAAGTGCTCACTCTTCAGCTTTATGCGCCATGTACACTTCCTTAAGATTCTCAAAGCATCCTCTCCGTCAGCTGTGCTCCTGGGTTAGAGACTCTAGGCCCCTGTGGACCCACTTTATGCTGACAGCTGCTTTCTGTAGGAGCTGTGGCTGCACTGCAGATATGGATCAAAGCGCTGCCATATATTCATCCTAACAGTGGACAGATACCTACCACTGACAAATATGGGCGAACGAAGAATATCTTCTGTACGCACCTTTGCTTCTGGACCAGATTTATCAGAGCCACAACATTCTTTGCTGGTTTTGTTTGTGCTATTTTTAAGCATTGTGTGAAAGCAAGGCTCTTGATGTTTGTTGTTTTAGATAATAATATATGTTTAATATTAAGAGGTACTGAGAACTTTCTAGATTTTGGTAGAAATTATTTTAAAGGGTTTTAAGTGCGTTACTTGTATGATGTGCCGTATTGGTGGACTGTTGTTTTGTCTGTTCTTTTGGTTCTATTCATTCTTTGCTGTATAAATAAGCTAAATTGCCAGTTCCAGAACTTAATCCTTATGATAAATGCAGCAGTGTAAAGGAGATTAACTGTCTCTGTGACACTCCTCATTCAGATCCTGTAATCTCACGACTGTGAATAGTCGGGTAGTTTATTGTCCCTGTTTACCCAGGACAATCCTAGTTTCTCAAGGCGTGTCCTAATGTCTTAACAACTCACCTGCTTTTAGCTTTTAGCTATTAGCTTTAATCACTTAAAGAAGTACGTAATCAAGTCCATTTCCTTATATATTTGAATATGTCAAACGTTCTGTGAGTCATTGTTTAAGAATTAAGGACTATGAATCATAAGTTAATATTGCACTGTCTTTTTAAATTAAATGTAAATTTCATTTACAGTACTTTTTACTTTTTGGTTTGAGGAACTCGAAACGTAGAAAGGTCAAATGTAAACGTATTTTGCAACGCAATGTCCCTGACTTAGTTACACTTTGTTTTGTAGAATAAAATAGATTTTTCAAATATTTCGTTTTTTGTGTATTTCCTCTCTACCATAGAGCGTATCACTGTTTTGTTCGACATTTTCTGACTGACCACATCTTGTGTCTTCCTTTAGCCTCCTGTTGGCCCCACCTCCCACCCAATGGCCCCGCCCAGTCCTGGAACCAACAGCACCAATCACAGCAGCAGTAGCAGCAGCACAGCCGGGTGGGAACAGCTCAGCAAAACCAACCTTTACATTCGAGGGTTGCCACCGTCAACCACCGACCATGACCTGGTCAAGCTCTGCCAGCCGTGAGTACCATTCATTACTGGAGATATTGATTGGATATTGATTTATCCCCTTTACCTTCAGACTGCTTAAGGACGTGGGTGTGGGTGTGCGCTTCAAGAATTAAAGAATTAGTTCACCCAAATATGAAAATTCTCTCATATACCTACTGACTGATTCATACCCAAAATCTAAGCTGATATCTAAGTGTAATGACTAACTAAAACTGTAGAACAAAATAATCTTAAACGGCCTCCATTTTTAGGTTTCTCTGCAATTGCTAGTACTGTTCGTTTGATACTGTTAAGTCTTTTAGTGGTGAATACATCAACACATCTCTATGCAATATGAAGAAAGTAAATGCGCACATATTCTGTCAAACATATAAAAAACACCATAACATTGCTTTATGCGCTATATTCGAAGACAGCTGAAGCCATGATTTAGTTTGAAGCACAGACTAGAGGTGGGTAAACTTATAAAGCACTTCATCTTTGGGTGAATTGTCCCATTAGAAAACAGAAGAGTTAGATGTAAAGTTTTGAGAGTTTTTTTTTGGCTGTGCTGAACAGCAGGGCCGTGCCGTTCTCATTCTCTGGATGTGTCTCATTAAACCCAGTTCTGCTGTGGAAGATCGATGACCGTGTCCACTGGATCAAGACTCGCATTGTTCCTTACAGGGTCACACTCACAGTCCGTTTTCAGTTTCTTCATGAAAACTTGTAGTTTATTGATTGGTGAATGATGTAGCGTCTGCTTGGGCAGATCTAAGGTCAGTCTGAAATGATTAGAATTTGTTGTCTTAAGTTAAGAGTTCTGTTTTGTGTTCGGTTTATATATTTTTTTCATTGTCCATCATTTTGACGGCTGGGCTCGCAAAAAATCTGTCATAAACTATTTTTACCCTTCACTATGGTGCAAGATGATGTTACATGTTAATTAGCATGTTTGTGACATCATCGCGACGTACAAGCGTTTACTCTCTGAACGTACTGTATTTTAATACAACTGAATACCCAATAAAGCTGAAGGGTTTTACATTTTTAATGTTTCTGTTGTCAGACATACATAATAATCACAGACAAATGTTTATGTTCCTATGTCCAGTCAGTAACAAAGCTGTTTTGTGATCATTCATTCACTTACAAGTAACTAAGCTGCTGTTTGGTCATGAGCAGAGAAGACGCAGAGAGACATTTTTCCACAGTTAACGGTTTATCCAAAATGACGCTAGCAGCCATCGCTCTCCGAAGGAAAAAAGTCTGTAAACACGCACCACTGGTTTGTGCCGCCTGTCCCTTCGTTCCATTTCGAAGTGATCATCCCTATGCCCTACTCCCTTCGATGAGTTTAGCTCATGATGTGTAAACTCGAGAGGGAAAAACACAATTGTGTATCTTATTGTGATTGTTAAAAACTCACTTGGCAAAAAGAGCATTGAAACGTCGTCATCTTCTCTTTATTTGAAGCAACGTTTTGGGTGATGTCCCCTCTCCGAAGGGCCCTTCGGAGGGTTATATATCCCGTTTGGAACGGGAAGTGTGTGTAAATGAGAGCACACGATGCGGGGGTCTGGTTGAGTGACAGCATGCTAGCTTTGCAGAATCCGATCCAGAAACAACGTAAGAGATATAAAAAGTGTAAAAAGATTTTCAGTTCGTTTTTGAAACTAGCGAGACAATAAGACTATGGCAGGCCCCCATAGTCTACCTTGGTCTTTATGATCCCGCGGGGTTTTCCTAGTGGCTTGTGATCACGTTATGATGAAAGGAAATGATTGGATGCTACCAACTCAACAATAAGGGGAATTACAAACTGCCCTAATTGTAATCTGTCAAAATGACGGACGACCTTCAGAGTTTTGGGGAATTTGCAGTTTACGCGACCTCTGTTGATGAGTAAAGAAAGCATCATTGGTCTTAGTGTTGTAATCACAGCCTGACTCTGTCTGAATAAACTTTCATATTTCAGGCACTCTCTATGGAAAAGCTAGAGATATTCCCCTCTGTGATGGGAGCTATCAATAAAACATGAAGCGTGGAGCACTTTGAGTCTATTGGGTCATTTTAAGCGATTTTCGAACAGAATCACAGAATCGGCCTTCAGAGGTCTCCAGTGAATGAAGCTAGTAAAGAGATTGACAGATTGCACCGCATCGCCTCAGAGAAAAATGACACTTCAGAACATTACAAACCACGTGAGAAAGAAAAAGCTATTCAGGACGGCACGTGATTCGCTTTGGTATGAATAATTTCATATAATATATCACATACAAATATTTTGTTAGCGTAACTTAGACCACTGATAGACCACATATCTTCCGCCATATAAACAGTACATCAACGTCTACGGGTTGACACATTTCTGCCGTCATACTGTTTAGCACAACCTTCAAGGACAAATATGCAACGTAAGAGATGGATCATTTCACAGAACCACAAGGTTTGTTGTGGCACCTCACTGTAGAGAACAGGCTCCATCAGAGAACTGAATTATCGTGTTACTGAATCGCTAATGGCGTCTGGATGAAAGACCACTGAGGTGACTTTGAAATCTCATTTTCCTCCTCCGAGCCCGACATTCAACTTCCTCCTACACAAACAGGCACACACACATACAAATGTTGACTTTGCTGCTCATTCGGTCTCTCTATTCATTAGGAAAACATTCACAGTCTGTTAAGGGGCAGAAGGCTGAACTTCCATTTGTCACGTCACAAAAAGCATTTAGTCTGTTTGTCCATTTTTGTTGTGCTGGGTGGAGGCATGCTAGGTACACAACTAGTAGATATTCTGCTATATAATTTAAACCATGGTAGATATATTTTGCACAGCTATTACGCGTGTTTTAACTTAATTGCAGTACACGAATTAGACTAATGAGGGAACACAGTGTAATATGGAAACATATAAATATTGAAATATTGTTTATTTCCAAAATGAGAACATGTTTTTATGTTATCATGTTTTATTGCGTTAGTTAGCTGTATTTTTTAAGTTATTATGGCTTAAATCAAAACAAAAAAACTGCAGTTTGATTGATATTAATTTAGCACAATAACATTTTTTAAATGTTTAAAACTGAGCTCATTTTGGAATTAATCTCCTCATATACGTGTATCAGCTGTATTACAATAACTACAAATGGGACTTATCAGATTTGACATGTTGAACTATTCACGTCTTATTCTTAGACTGGGTTTCAGTCTTAAACTATGCAATGTTAATCTATGCCATGATAGTTGTCCTTTATCTATTGTGTCTTTTTACCAGAGTTGCACAATTGTTTGATCAAATGTGTAATTTACTTATTTAAGAAATCCACTTTGTGAATGGCTGGCGTAGATGTCAGATACGCGTGTCCAGCGACGTGAAGAACAGCACAGTTCATCTGAGAACGCTGTGAGGGTTTCACGGTCTGGTTTTACACGCGAGGGACTCAGTGATACGATGATCATCTCACGCCTTTGCTGTATTTAGCCTAATAACATCCTAAGCCTAAAGCTATTTGTCCTTTGACCTTTTCAGGGCACTTCTCTAGGAATCATATCAGTGCAGAGATAGAAAGGGCTTGTTGATATGCCTGTAGAATTTTGTAATGGCAGTGGAAAAACGGCTTTGATGGATTTTGTTTCTTGGAACTGAAGATGAGGCTTAACTCAAATTTGGTGTTTATTTCAGGAAATGCAAGTTTAGTGTTTATACATTCATCAGGGTGTGGTTTCCTGTTGTTTAAAATGTTTTGTTTCATTTTGCTGATGTTTGGAAAAGAAAATGCTTTTAAAAAATTTCACTTTTCTCTTAAGAAACATGTAGTTGATGTCAGTACATGTAGTCATATTTCCATCAAATCAGAGGAAATGCCTTGCAAAACACCTTCTCAGTCTTTTTTGAATTTCACAGCTGTAGTAAGTAAAGACAAAATCAATACAAATATTTGTTAGAACAGGCCTATGTTTTTCATACACTTCACAAAAGAATATAACAACACGTTCGCGAATAGACGGTAGTCGAACATTTTGGTGAGCTGTTCTTTAATCTGGCTCATGAAGCATCGTCCTGCACTCCTACCATAGAGATCAATACACGGCTGCTGGATGGGTAACCTGAGCTGTAGGCAGACTCTATAATGGGCTTGAAATGGCAGGTGAAATGGCAGTCACATTGTTGTGAGCCTGCCTCCTCTCCGGAGCGATATTCTATCCGTCTCCCTACCTCCTCTGCATCGTCTGGCCACTGCAATTCAATTGTAATAGATTTTCAGCGAAAGCTAATGGAGAAGCAGTCTTATAGGACGTGTTTTTCCTTCTGATGGCCTCATCGTTTTCCAGTAAACCAGACGATGTGGCAAATAAAAAGACCCGTAAACGCCATGGTGTTGTTCTCTCTGTATGACAGCGGTCAACTTTCCATAACATATTTGATCTGTCTGCAAATCTTATTGTTTCATTCAGTTTGTTATTACTATTTATCGGCATGAAACGGGAGTAGCCATTTTCTTTTTTCTGTATCGTGACCAAAACCCGAGTGAAACGACTTCTGAAAATAAAAATATTAAGGTGGGATTTCATTCTCCAGGATTTCTTTCACCGACAACTGATTGGATC
Source organism: Barbatula barbatula (assembly GCF_947034865.1). Classification (NCBI taxonomy): domain Eukaryota; kingdom Metazoa; phylum Chordata; class Actinopteri; order Cypriniformes; family Nemacheilidae; genus Barbatula; species Barbatula barbatula. The sequence continues at coordinate 1,956,041 of NC_136772.1, forward strand.
GTTAAAAGGTGAAAGATTTGAACGGCAGTTTGCAATCTGTCAGTCATCGCAACCCCGCCCTCGCGCCATTCCTCATGACCAGAAGTGAAGAGAGGACATTTCAAGAGGGGGAGGAGATGAACGGTTTTGAGTTAAGATTACAAGTGCAAATTATTATTTTTAAGATAATGATACAGCGCCGATAAATAATTTGCCGACTTTAAGATGATGTCTCTAAAGACCTTAGCCTGTGTAGATGTTTTGGAACTGAGCCTCTCTGGCCTAGCTACCTATTAGCTACAGAACGCAATGATGGAATTACTTTCTCGCAGCACCCCAAAGCTTTTGATTGAAACACGGCTTCCATAAGCTGCTCAGGCCGAGGGCGATGAGGGAGAAGGGGAGTTAGCAGTCGAGATCCTCGTAATTGATGAATATTAGGTCAATCTGTGGAAAACCGTTTATCCCCAGGAGAAGGAGAACATGAGGTACAAAGGAGAGCGGCCCGGGCTTTATTATTTGAACAAGCTTGATGACCCTTTTTGTCTGCTCATGCAGTTGTTGCTTGTGCAGTCACACTGGTCCCGTTTGGTCTTTCCTCTTGAGGTCAGAGGTCATGTTTTCATCCACATGCAGCATTCCACTGCAGTTTTTATAACCTTCTCATAAATCAATCACATCGCCCGCATCTTTCCTCCACAGATTCACAGTTCATTTCTAGCTTAGCAGTAAAGCGAAAATGTTGTCCTTTCCAAGCCATACTTTTTATCAAGAATTAAGAAATAATTTCTTTCGGGAGGACTGTAACCTACATTGTAATGTTTTACAGGTGTGATATCATCAACTCTAAAGATGTTTAAAGGTCCAGTGTGTAATTTTTGGAATGATCTATTAATAGAAATGCAATATAATATACATAGCCACGCCTTCAGAGGTGTATAAAGAGCTTACACAATGAAGCGTAATGTTTTTATTACCTCAGAATGAGCTATTTTCTATCTACATACACCACGGGTCCCCTTGCAAAATTCGCCATGTTTTATCAGCCGTCGTAGTGTTAGGGGTGGAGTGAGCGGTTTGTTGTAATTTGCAACCTTGCCGCTAGATATTACTGACTGGACCTTTAAAAGATTTAGATGTTTAAAAATTCTTAAAACATTTGTCTCTTTCTTTTACAGGTATGGAAAAATAGTTTCAACCAAGGCCATCTTAGACAAGACCACAAACAAATGCAAAGGTAGGTGTATGTTCGGTTTCTTTATAAGTTTAGCTCTGAATCTTTCTTCCCCTCATATTTTACTTTAGTATGTGTTTCAATATAATACTCAGACAGATGACACTGAACAGAACGGCACACCTGCATCTGTTCAGAGAAACAAATTCCAGAAACTTTTATTAGTTTTGGCTGTGGTGAAGGAAGAATGTGGTTGCGTCGTGCTGGCGTCACGGTGTACATTAAAGTAATACTTCACCCAAAATTGAATATGCTGTCATTTACTCACCTTCGGGTTGTTCCAAATCTGTATAAATGTCTTTGTACTGATGAATATAGAGATATTTGGAAGAATGCTTATAACCAGACAGATGTTGCCCACATTGACTCCCATAGTAGGAAAAAATACAATGGTAATCAAAAGTGCCCCAGAACTGTTAGCTGTGCTTTATTCTTCAAAATGTCTTCTTTTTGTTCAACAGATAAAAAAGATAAAGTAGTTTTTACTACGATGGAAGTAAATGGAGGGCAAGATCTGTTTGGTTATAAGCATTCCTCCAGCCCATTTCAAACCTGTATGACTTTCTTTCTTCTACAGAACACAAGAGAAGATATTTAGAAAAATGTTGTTAACTGGACCCCATTAAATTGGTTTTGTGTCCATACAATAGAAGTAAGGAATGGGGTCCAGTGCTGTTCGGTTACCAACTTTGTTCAAAATATTTTCTTTTGTGTTCTGTGGAAGAAAGAAAGTCATAAAGGTTTGAAATGTCAAGCGATGCCAGAATTAAAATTCTTTGGGTGAACTATCACTTAAAGTTTCTGTAAAGTAAACATCAATATTGACTTGATTGAAACGAACAGATTGCCATTTGACTCTTTTACAGAACTGAAACAAGTCTGTGATCTTTAAGCACACTTTATGTAATACTGTACGTGAGTGCTTATACAAGCACGTTTGCATTGAGTTTGCGTGACCTGCGTCACGTCATCGAACAGCTATGCTGGTGTCGATGTATCCGGAAGCAGATGTTCAGTCTGTCTGGTGCTGGTTTCCAGGGCTGCCTTTGATGTCTTGAGTGAGATGTCTGGCTAGCGTCACACTAGTATTCATCAGTATTCTACAATTCCCTTAAAAATAACAGCAGTTCAAACCAGAGGGTTTCTTGAGAAGCATAACTGTGTTCAATAATAAACCTATTTTTAGAGAATATATCGTATCAAACTTTTGGCACTTCTGTTGTATACATCTACTTTTTTGTCAATAGTTATCACTTAATAATATCACAAAAAATAAGAGTAATTTAAACAAATATATTCTCTCTTGAAAAGTCCTTCTTATCACGTATAGTTTTTCTTAACGTTAAACGTAACTTGTTTTAAGGAGTTTGTTAATTATAGATCGGTCAGTTTTAGCCTAGTTGGGTTTGTTCCAGGGAAGGTTTTGATCCTGAGGGACTATAAGGTCAGTTTATCTGGCTCTGTTCCTGGGCCTGGCACCCCAGGGCCCGCGCGGCTTAGTCAAAGCGCTCTGGATTATTTATGGGCCGAGTAATTTCAGCCAAGACCGAGGAGAGCGTTTGTGGATCTGCTACTCATCTTAGATTCCTGCAGTTCAGCACCGTCAACCCTGCATGAATGTCACCAGAAGCCAAAGAGAATATCAGAAACACACAGACAAGGAAATATTCTACTTGTGACAGACGACACATCTCGCAGTCAAACTTTCACTTTCACATTAATCTGCTAAACTGTCAAGATGGGTGATGTTTGAATGTTCACCATACATTTGTGATGATTTAGCTGGTAATGTAAAATAAAGCAATATTTTAAGTATGAGAGTATAGACATCGATTCAACCTCATTTTTAAGGAGAGTTTATTGCAGAAAAATATTATTTATAAAATGAGAGAATTAAATAAGAGACTGTGTGGTTCAGTGGGGCACCAGTTTTAATCTGCTATCTCAGCAGCAGCTATCAAATGTTTATAATGGCACCTCCCTCTATTTTAGCCGTGCTTTGTGAACATATTTCTGACTGTGCGTCACACGTGTATTATGGCTATAAATCAGCATGTGTTAAACTGTGTTTGTGGTTTGACCTGTTCGCTGATTAAATATAGCAACCTGCTGCGGAAGGGGAGTCTGATCTGATCTTGGATCAGCTTCCATCTAGGTTTAATTGTTCGTGTTAAAGGAAGCAAACGCTGATAGTTGACCTTTTTTACTCTGGGCTCTTTGATATATAACTGACCCCACGCTTTGTTTCACAGGATGAGATAAGATGCACTCTTGGCCCCTAAACCAGAACCCCACCCTGTAAATTGGCCCCACCCACAACCACTTGCGTTTCCACACTTCATGCTTTCTAAATACACATGCTCATTTATGCATTGACCATTGCGTGTTTGTGCATCATTTACACAGAATAACTTAAGTTCAAAGCTACATAAATGTTTTGGTATCTTTTAAGATCATCTGAGATAAGAGCATTTCAAAATGTTCTGGATTTCATCATTTTCCTGTAAAGGTTATGTCACATTAGGGTGGGTGCTGTGCACGGCGTGCCTTTTAATGTACAGTTTTGTAGCCATAATAGAAAACATATTATTGTACATGAGTATTGTACTTGAGAAAACTAAGGTTACACACAGTCATTTTAGGAAAATGTGTTTTGTTGACCTCAGGGTGTGTCTATGGAGCGTGTTGTTCTTTCGAAGGTGTATGTAAGTTGGTTTTGTGGTTGTCTTTCATAGGTTATGGCTTTGTGGACTTCGACAGCCCCGCCGCGGCTCAAAAAGCTGTCAGTGCACTCAAGACCAGTGGAGTACAGGCTCAGATGGCAAAGGTAAGAGACCACGTGCACACCTCTTCTTCTGGACTGAATGCACATTTCACATTGTGATCATGTGACGTCAGCGTGAGTGTGACTGTGTGATGTTTGTCAGTCGCAGCAAGCAGACAACAAAGTGTAAAGATGTACTTGAACTTGAAAAGAATTACGAGAAAGAAACTGGTCAAAAATATTGTGTTGTCTGGCTCCCGCAGCACCCGGCGAATGAGATCAAGGTGGTTTACATTCCTGCTCTAAAGAGAAGGAAGTAAATAATGTTTGTTGTCATTGTAACCTTGAGGCTCCAGTCCTGAAAAATGTGAGACTCGGTCAAGGTGTGTTCATTCCACGCCCTAGTCGTCTGTGACGTGAGTCAGTTTATAAGGCTCACTAGTTTGGATGCCAGAAATGGCCTTGATCCACTAATTAGGACATTGTTGACTTCATTTCCTGTGACAGATTACAGGGTCATGCGTTAATGTCAACATGTCAAGTCTGAATTGACCATATTTCATTCACCGGGAACTATACCACAGGGGAAAGAAATATGGGCAAATTAAATTTCACACTTTTTTTAAGTGCACTAGCATAAAGACGACCTCAAAGCAAATACACATGGACTAAAAGTCACAAAGCTTTAGTTTTGCTTTCATGAGGCTCTTCGAGTCCGCTCTTTCTGTGACCTCTGTTAACACAGTTTTCAACACCTTGTTTCATTTCATGTTGTGTTCGAAGATGTTTAGTTGAATGTATCTTGTGTTTGATCCTGACTTTTGTTACAGGAGGGAGATTGATGTAAATTTGGACACACTGTCAGGTTTAATACCGTCACTTCCTCTGACTTCAAAACACTTTTCATGCACTTGCATTTCGTGAAAAGCTGTTACGATACCATATTATATTGAGACTATTTCTATGTGGCTGAAGATCCTGCTCGCTGGAGATCTTTTCAAAAGCAACACGATGTTAATTGTACATGGCTCCGCTATATAGGAATAGTTTACAAATTATTCAAAATTGACCTGTATGAATTGAATTTGTGGATCGGTGGTTTCAATACAGTACGAGTGAAAGAGGACTGGTGCCAATAATGTTTGGTTGTGAGACACTCCAAAATCAATAGCTTGTGCAAAGACCAGATACAGTTTTTGATTTGTGAAGTACATTTGATATTCTGTGAATATTGAGCTTGCTTTTCTTTGTCCGACAAAGCTTTTGGCACCACTCGAGTCATATGGATATCTATGAATGAATTGACTTTTTGTACCACAAATGAAAGAAAGTCCTGTGGGTTTGGTACAATTTTTTTTAAAAGCCTAGACTAGATTGCATGTTTCAGAGTTTATCTGTTTACTGCAAATGTGTCTTGGTGCTGTGAATGTACAGAAATCGGACAGAGTCGACGTAAATCGGATGTGGACTGTGTGTTCTGTGTATGGCGGATGTTTTTCATACACTCATTCTGTGGCCACCGCATCTCGGCATGTCCTTGGATGTATATATCTTTCACCTTGTTGATGATATTAACAGATGTGTGGACATCAATATCTCAGACAGGACGTCCCTAGAGTCCCCTGGTGACACCTGACCCCTGCTCTCACAGTCTGGCTGTGTTTGTAATGAAACACTAGCTCTTTTTGCTTACTGAAGACTGACAACTTCCTAGTGTTTTAAAGGGTAGTGTGTGAAATAGAATGCATTATCATACTACACAGTATGCTATAAGGTTGTAAAATAACGGCATCATGTTGCATGGTGACTTGAACAGGGTGTGTGTGGTTATCTTATTGGAAATATCAGTTATTTGGCATTTTAATAAAAAAAAACATTGTGTTAAAAAAATCAAGGTCTTATCCTTGCTAATAACATATTTAATTGAGTTTTCTCTGTACATATGCAGAGCCATTTGATTCTTCACACACATGTTCAGTATATACATTCTGTTCTCTCACTCTCTCTTATAGGTCATCTGTGTCTGACACACCCACTAACATGTGTTTTTTTACCCTAGTCACGGGATAGTAAAATGTTAGCAGTGAAACATGATGGAAGCCGCCGTCGGCATGTTTTTACTTTTGGGAGAAATCAACCCATGAATGGTTTACCTGTAGTGCAGTTGTCTCAGCGTATTAAACTAAAACAGGGGCAAGTAGAGCAAATGTTGTCCTGTAGGAACCGCTGACACAAACACGCACTTTTTAAAGTTTAAACTTTTGCTTTCCTAAATGTCTGTTCACAGCAAGTGTCATGGAGCTAAATGTCAAAATTCTGGTCCATTGTATTAAAAAAATATATTTCACTTGAGTTTACAAAGATGCAATATTATATGTTGTGTTAAAATCTTTTTGCCAACCCGGTCTTGCAGTTGTTTACAGCATCTATTAGTACAAAGAAAGAAAAGGGGGAAGCCGTACCCTGATGATAAGGGAAAACACTGGCACTGGATTTAGATGTAGGTTAGGTTAAGTTCATTTGAGTTACGCCCCTGAAGCGACCCATGTACACATCATGAATCTATTTGCTATTCAAAACGGGGCCTTAAAACACCATTCATTAGATCTGTTGGCTCTGTCCTGTGCTTAAAGACATTGTCATTCACTATCTCGCATGTGTTATTAGTTTGATAGCTCCCACACCCTCATTTCCTCCCCTGACTGTTTACTGTGATGGCCAGTGGCCTTCTGGGTAACATTGCTCCGCACCAGACCTCC
>NC_136772.1:1962976-1988838 GCF_947034865.1 Barbatula barbatula
TGTCTCTCTGTCTCTCTGTCTCTCTGTCTCTCTGTGTCTCTGTGTCTCTGTGTCTCTGTGTCTCTGTCTCTCTCTCTCTCTCTCTTTCTGTCTCTATCTTTTCTGCTGATGGAAGGGAAACTACAGCAGGAAATGAGTTGATGTTTCAGCGTTTGAATGGGGGCCGGCTGAGAGCCGCATGCAAATCAGCTCATCAATATTAATGCTGACAGTTTATAAGCTCGAGATTCTGGAGATTTCTTTTCACTTCAGCCTCTTATGCGTTTAAGATACGTGTACTTTACTGCTTTACTTGAATGCTTTTTCAGCATTTTTGGGAATCGTGTGTCTTTATTGACAGGTTCGGCTGTGCTCTAAAACACAGACGGACAGGTGCATAGGGCCTGTGGTTTCAGAGCCCCAGGTGTGTTGCTATTATCTGATGAAGGTGTGTGTAAATTATGAGAGCAGCTCCAGCAGAGTGTGAATAAACTGAATACCGGTATGATAAGATTTAAGGGTCTGTGGTCTTTTTGCAGGTGTGTAACTCAGGTGTGACCATTTGCACCCATTCAGACTAGCTGTACACCTGCCGTACCATATCAAGAGATTATTCTTGTGTAAATATTCTGGATTCAAGAGAAGTTTTTGTGGCATAATGTGGAATGCTACAGAAAATGATTTCAGGTTTTATGTTTACAGCAAGGCATTTATGATGGAAGTACACAAGACAGTGCGATACCAAACCTTTCAAATGACTATATCCAAACGTATAGACAGAACCTAGGTGTTAACTAAAGACTACTGTGATACCGACCTTGTCTGTGTGCTGTTATATCTAATTTCTCAACTTCAATGTCACTACGTATCACAGGTTAAGCTGGTAACTTGGGATACCAGAAAAGAGGATGTTTACATAGAGCAAACTGCACACTGTCAGTAACACAACCAAATGATTAACCAAACAAATCCACACCTTAGAAAGAATTAGAAATAATGTTTTTTTTTCGCTCTGTCCACAGCAACAGGAACAGGACCCTACTAACCTGTACATATCAAACCTACCGCTATCCATGGATGAGCAAGAGTTGGAGGGTATGCTGAAGTCTTTCGGACAGGTCGTGTCCACACGCGTCCTGCGAGACAGCAACGGGGCCAGCCGAGGGGTTGGTTTTGCAAGGTGAGGCTTTCTCTGGGTTCTTGTGTCTGATCTGAGATCAACCCAGATCTCACGTTAACCTCGTTCATTTTCTTTGTCGGGGGGACGTCCAAATAAAAACAGCTCAATACAGCTTGATTTTAGTTTAGGTAATACCTGCCTTAATGTTTACATTTAAAGTACATTATTCTGTCAAGGGCTGTACATGTATGTCGCACATGAAACGGAAAAATTGGTCTGTGCTACGAGTAAATTTAATAGTGTAGCACGTGTGCGATACAGTATGGCAGGTGCATTAGACAGAGCCGCATGTTTGTGTGAAGTGCGTTTTTAGATGTGCTTGTTCGTGTGAGGTTAATTTTCGTTTTATTTCGTTTTTGCAATTAAAACTTGTTCTCCGGCAATTGTCAATTGAGCTAGAGCCCTACTAGAGAATTCTACTTATTTAAATATGTCCTCTGCTTGTTCTGCGTGTCTATGATTGAATGAGTTGCATGTTACAAGCGTGACACTCTTGGATTTGTCTGTATCTTACTATATGAGGACATGAACACATGAACTTCATCCACAGAGTTTATTTTACGAGAAATGAACTTCATCCACAGAGTTTATTTTACGAGAATTTCAGTGTTTGAGTTAGGCTACTGTCAAACACTGTAACTCAAGCGTCTTCACAACAAGCTGCAAAGATAAAAATCTTTTGAACCAGTTGATAAAATAATTCACTTGTAAATCTATAAACTGTAGTAAACACTCTTTAAAAGGACCCTCATTTATCCATTTGTAAAACGTTAATGTCCTTTTTACCTTATACCTGTCTAATTATGGGATGCCCTGCACTTTGTTTTAAGATGATAACCTTGTGCTACAACTGTTTGGCTTGTGCTACAAAACTTTAACCACCGGTGCCATGTACAAAAAAAGTTAACATGAACTCATTTCATGGCTGTAAAAAACTGAGTGTACTGCCGTCAGCAAACTTGGATGAAAAATATCTTGAAGCAATCAGAAGCTTTATCTGATTTATCAGTTTGATCAGGTTGAACAAGGGCCAAGTTCAACATTCAGAGTTGCTAAGTTGATTCAAAACAATACAAGAACTAAAATACTGTAAGACATCTAGTTACATTTAGGCAAGACATGTCCAGACTATCACACTAAAAATACACAATGAAGAATTATATTATTATCTGCATCTCTTTATACAGTATATATACTGAATATTTAGTTCACAAAAATCTATTATCATTAATTTTATTTTATGTTCTGCAGACGAAAGTCATCCAGGTTGAAATGTCATAAGGGTGTGTAGATAGATTATGAGAGAATTTGACATTGACAGATGATACAGATTGTTTAAAATGCAGCATTAATACTTACCTGCAGCTGTTTGTGTTCACCCATTATGAATATATTTGTAACAAATATACATTTATATACACCAATTTATAAACATCGTATATTTCTGTAGGATGGAGTCAACAGAGAAATGTGAAGCTGTCATCTCACACTTCAATGGGAAATTTCTCAAAACCCCAGCCGGAGTAATGGGTAAGTGTGTGTGTGCCTAATGTCTTTTTTTAACCGATTGTTTGGGCATAAAGACTTTCAGTTCGAGCACATTCATTCATTTTCTGCTAATGATTCGCCTTGGACGGAGGCTAAATGGAAACAAGCTTTCGGGCACGAGGCGGAGGCATTCAGCCGTACCGAACATCTATTGTACTGTATATAGATAGATTCAGACCTGCTGCATAAAATTAAATTGATAAACGTTGCGAGATCATACACAGTGACGATGTATCAGTAAGAGTTTAGTTTGACATTGTCTCTATGTGTGTGTGGGTTTGAGGGGAATATCGGCCTGGAGTGGCCTTTCTAAGTATTTTAATTGGATTATTAGCCTGATATAGTCTTCACTGACCATGTCAGAAAGGAAAAGAAAGGGGATTATATGAGGACAGCTTCCAAATGAGATGTCTGTTCTCCAGGCACTGTGGGAAAGTCAGGCGGATAGGTGGCACATACCATTTCCCTTGACTCTTCCCTTGAAAAGGAAACGTGTATTAGATCCCTTCCATACTTTGATGTTTTAGACATAGTGTTTTTTTATTTGACATATTTCTTTCTCTCTCTCTCTTTTTGTCTTTGTCTCAGCTCCGTCAGAGCCACTGCTGTGTAAGTTTGCAGATGGAGGACAGAAGAAGCGGCAGAGTCTGAATAAATACGTTCAGAACGGTCGAGGATGGGCGAGAGACGGCGAGGCGAGACTCGTGAGTGTTGCTCTTTAGCGCTGTGTTTCTTCCTATCCATATTTTACATGCCACAGCTTGTTAGCACAGAGACAGCAGGAATCTAACACGGTCTGCTGTCGGTGGGCGTGCGAGTGGGTGTGTTTACACAAGCTACAATTATACAGTCATGTAGTGTTTGTTTTGTGAGTTATACTGAGCAAGCGGGTAAACTATGTCACCTGGTGTTATCCATCAAGACACAGTTTATGTCCGTGGTGAAAAACCTAGAGAGCTGTCTAACTGTCTATTGCCTAGATAGACAGCTGCATTATACAAATGAAATAGAACATTACAACTGGCTGATCTGTAGGGCACTACACAGACACCACCATGTGTCATACAAATTGTGCTAATACTAAATATATGGTAGACGTGTGATTTTTGCAGTTTTGGGGGTTGACTTCAGCATGCCGCAAAAAACTTGTAGTGCACTTTCTAAATAAGTTATTAATATGCTAAAATATAGTATTCTTACTTTTTAATTTATTTGATTTATAATCAACATTTCTCTCTTCATCCACTATATTGGATGGGTATTTTCATTGAAATGCAAACTCCAGTCACAATGCATTATGGGATGGCTTTCAACAGGATTTGGAATTGAGTTGCTGTAATATGTGCAAAAACGGACTGTGTTCAGGGTTCACTGTTATGAGACCAATGATGAAGAAATTATTTCACATTATTCTGTGCAGATCAAAGCACTTGAATAGACAGAAATGTAGGATTCTGTCCACGCTAAACACACATCTAAATCTTCACTCTTTTCCACACACCAGAGCTGAAAGATCTGTTAATATGCAAACGGCCGTGACAGCTTAAAATATTTGGCTACAAACTTAAAACTAGAAAAACAGCTTGGAATGTTGTAGAAACTTATAGCTTTGTTTATTTTAGTTAATTTAAGGCATTTAACTTAAAATTTGATTTTATACATATATGTACATTTTTGATGTGGTTAGTTACAATGACTCTTTGGTTGAAATTATGGTTCTTTTGGAAAAAGTAAGGCGTGTGTGTGTGTGTGGATATGGAAACATTGCTCTAAATCATCAGAATTTTCTGTTTTTCTCTTACAGACTGGAATGACCCTCACATATGACCCTACCACAGCTGCTATGCAAAATGGGTACGAGACAACTTTAATATAAAATCCACATCAACAGATTTACAATGCTAGTGTCATCATAACACTGCTTAAGATGATGATTAAAATACACAATTCATAAACAGGTGCTAGATGAACAGATGTTTTGGTGTATATCACTGCACATAAACAACTACAAAAGTATTTTCCGCACTTAGACATTGGCCATAAGGTCTTTTTAAAGACATCTTTCAAAATAGCCTTTATGTCAGGAACACACTTACTATATCCTCTAATTTACAAATGTCGCTTAAAGCCATTTGTCATTATTGTATTTTTAATATTGTATTTCAAACTGTATTTTTATGATGGAAATAGCCTGTGTATAGTCACTTTGCAGATTTACATGTGTGTGTGTGTTTGTGTGTTTATCTGTATCACAATGTACAGCCTCTCTATATATAGACGGTTTCAAAGTGACGACATAAACAAACGTCACTGCGCATGTTCATGGACTGCCCTTAACTTCCAGTACACATTCAGAAACAACAGAGTGCTTGCATATATTTCTGATTAGAAGCAAATGAAACCGAGAAGAACCGTTACTTGGCCAAATTGGTCTATCCAAGATTTTGAATTTAGACTGCGATACCAAGCTCAGCCGCTAGATGTCAATGTACCATACAGTTTCTTTAAATGCGACCAAAGTTTCAATATTAATTTGTTTATAAAGCACATTTAAAAACAGCCCGCAGGCTGACCAAAGTGCTGTACAGAGGAAAATAGATCAGACTAAAAAAGTACAAAAAATACAACAAATCTAAATCAATACAATAATAAATGTCAATCCACAAACCTCAAACAGTATCAAATGCAAGTGAAAAGAAGTGCGTTTATTTTTAGGTAAGAGGACTCATTTAACAAATTGTTTAATTAATCAAATGAACATTTCAAATAGTTAATCTATTAGACACTAGCCAAACACACACCAGAAGTTAACTGCAGTCCCGGCGCATGTGTCGAGTGAAACATATAATCTTATTCAACGTGCTTCCTTTCATTGACTCCCTGTCTCTGCAGATTCTATCCGACCACCTACAGTATTGCAAACAGAATGATGACACAGACTCAAATGTCTCCATACATCTCACCTATGTCCACATACCAGGTAACAACATCCAATTCAGATCACGCTGTTTTGAGATTTTATATTAAGGTCATTTTACCTGAAAATTTCAAGTGGGTTTTTGTTTACTTCAATAAAGAATCGTTTTTTGGTATGTAAACCTCTGCAACGTTCTTTTGTGAAACGATGTGAATTTTAGATATAATTGTATTATTGTAGTACTAATATTTAATGCAATAACATGAGGGTTTTAAACAACATGAGGGTGAATAAATGGCCTGTATGTGTGTTTGTGTTCAGGTACAGAATCCATCCTGGGTCACCCATCAGCCATACATCTTACAACATCCGGTAAGTCTTTATAGTTTCTCTTTGTTCTGTGTGTTTGTTTCCTGTTTTTCATGCTGGTCTTCAGCAGTGTTTGTGTGGGAGACATCCAGCTGAACATTATCTTAACTGAGGAAATACTGGTGTGTGTGTGTGTGCGCAAAAAAAAGCATCAGCATAAAATCTGTGCTTGTTTGCATCTTATTTTAAGTGTTGACATGTGAAGCGACCAATTAGAGTTTGTTTTTACCTTTATATGACAATCACACAACCTCCAAGGAATTTTCATACAGACGTTATCTGAAATTGTGTACATCAACATTAGATCAATTTCAATTAAAGTGTATACAGGAATGATGCAGTTGTTTCTCAAACATTCGTATTTTTTCAGCAGGGGAAAGCGTACCTTTAAAGTACCTTTAGTAAAAGTTGTGAATTCATTGGCAACAAACATTTTGAGTACCAACAGCTCATTGACTCTATTGGCTGCTGTTCCTTCATAGGGAGCCGTGCTATCGCCCTCCATAGACCCATCCATGTCACTGCAGCCCACGTCCATGATGGGTCCTCTCTCTCAGCAGATGGGTCACCTCTCATTGGGCAGCACAGGAGCTGTGAGTATTGTCACTCAATGCTCAACACTTAATGTTTTTTGCATTTTGTGCTACATTTGATGCTTTACTTGGCACCTTATTTTAATTCCTAACAGCCATTACTAAATTATGTGAAGATGCAGAACCTCACATTCATATCTAGAACATTTTTACAAGTTTTCCACAAAATATAAAGCTACTAGTTCTTGCAATGTAACTAAGAAATAATTACTTTATTGCTGAAACAACAGAACAATTACATATATAAATTGTCGGAGTTCACGTGAGGCTGATTTCCACAGCATGTTGCCATCTGGTGGTGAATTATAAAGTTGCAATATAAATAGGAAGCCAACATATGGAAGAATTTACTCTGTGAATAGTGAAGGACAATTACGTGAGAAATGCAATAATAAAACTATGCAGATTCCATATTTTTACATACAGTGGGATTCCAATCAAGATGATCTCATCAGAAATACACAAAATAACCTAATAAGAATTGCTGACGGAATGAAAATGATTTCTCTATTTTTAACAGCACAAAACGCACCACAGCAGTTTGTGTCAGCGCATGTTCAGGCTTCATGTGACTGTTTCTCTCTCTCTCTGTTGTAGTTTATGGCAGCTAATCCAGCTCTCCAGGGTTCATACATCACCCCATACACACACATGCAGAATCCTGGAGTCTCTGTCGAGGTGGGTTTGTGTTGATTTTCTTGCGTCTCCAGCCTGAAGTATTTCCTTCTAACAGAAACTCCATATATGGAGAAGCGTTCAGGAGGAGATGATGCTGTCTGAGCAGCTGCCCTTAAATCTTCTCAAGTGAATCTCAAATAACATGCGGACCACAAGTCACCCCACATCCAGAACTGTTATATATGTTTGCATTCGATTAGGCCTAGTAAATGTTTCTCTTTACTGTACTAAAATAAACAACATAGTGTATTTTTGCATGTGTCTGCTTTCTAGCTCTGTTTTATGTATTAGAAAAACCCTTCTGTTTTTATCAGGTTATTCGTGTTTCTTGCCTCATCTTTAATCCATCTGTAACCCTCTGTAAACTACAATCATTGTTTAGTGTTTTGACAAAATGTTAAATGCTTTGGATAAAAGTGTCTGCTATATGAATGAATGTAAATGTAATGCTGTTTTAACTTGTTTGTTAATATTTAACTAAAAACACACATGATGTCACCAAACATATAACTACGAACTATATTTTAACTCTTTATTTTTTGACGTAGCATAAACGTAGAATTTACCATCCATGAAATGCTTTAAGAGTTACCACTAAAAGATCAAACTCAAGTCATTTCAATCATTTGCATGATATACGCTCGCTGGTTGCAGCGGTTTGGCGTGTAAATTTGCATCTCAACATTTCTTGACGTGTTTTAGGAGAACAGTCCACAGTCCCAGTTGGAATCCAGCAGCGATCATTCACCGTATCCCTATCAACAAAACAAGTGATGCAGAGGTACCACAAACCTTTATTTCAATTCTGGACAGCTGGATCATACAGTGAGGGGTGTTAGTATGAACTGTTCCTTCAAAGTTCATTTACTTTTATTTGCCTCGTAGGATTCTTCAGGATTGTGAGAGAGAGCGACCTCTGAATCATTAACACCTTTCTCTGAAGGACCGGCTCTACCCATGAATCAACATTTGCACAGATCCTACAATGAGTTCCTTGGTTTTGTAATAAAACGACTTCAACTATTTTGGTATAGGTTCCATTAGGTGCAGATAAGTGATTTGTTTCATCAAAGGACGCTAGCTCTCAATGTCAAAACAAAACAATGAAATAGGGGGAAAAGTTTTATTTTAGTAGGAAACAATGCTTATTTTCTACCAAGAAACTTAATGAGATGTCCATTGTAATTTTTTTTATTTCAGATTTGTGTTTTTCTCTCTGTTTTTCTTTTGTACTGAAACAGCCGTGTGTTTTAGTTTGTTTTGAGGGACATCCGGAGACAGTCGTGTGAGTGTCGGTGATGTGTTTTCTGTCATGTGCTACATCCCGACGGTCTGACCGATCGGTTCATCTTTTACAATTTGCCTTAAATTTTCCCGTACAGTAGATAAAGAGGAGCGCGGCAGGACGCCAGCTACTGCCTTGTAAATCAGCTGATGAATAGGGCTTTTTTAGCATCTAGCAAATGAAATTTTTCGCTGTGCTTGGATTTTGGTGGTTTGCTTTTTTCTGATCTGCTTTTAGAGTACAAACTGTTTTGAGTGATAAAATCGATGGTGTTTTAATAGGATTTAATGTTTTTATAATCAGAGGTAATGATCCTTTGGTTGTTTGAATGTGGTAGAAATTCTGCTGAACGATCACGTTTTTGATAAATGCCTTTTGTTTTTGTTGAAAAAAAAATCTTGGTGTTGTAGTTTAGCTTGAACTTGCGTGGATGGGGAATTCCTTTGACTTTTATTCCAGTTGTTGGGGAGGGTGCGTGGCCTGTCAGTCAGACCGAATATCGTGTGTTGTATAGGTTCAGATGCGGGCAAGCGTTTCCTGTAATCCTCCCATGATGGCTTTTCTCGGGGGGACACGGGGGGGCTTTAGTGCTCATTTGTAGGAGAAAAATTTAACTCGGCACTTTCCAGTTTACTTCACCAAAGACAGTCAGCTAGCGAATCGTGCGAAATCAAGGATATAACGTCATTTTCTCTCAAGGCGGGCCACGCTGAGACTTTTTAACTGACGAGATTGCGGTTTGAAGAACGTGCCTTCTATGTACATATGCATTCAGCTGTCTTTAGTTGTTCAGGTGTAGACGAGGATAGCAGGAAGGACGGATCCAGCAAGTGCCACAATCTAATGAAAACATCACTACAGAGTGGAGACAAGTGAAACTAGAAGACGCAAAGCGGACGGGGTTGAAGGTATGGCTCTGTTTAGAAACCTGGTGGGCTACATTGCTGTCTTCTGAGGCAGCATCCAAACACTCTACGTAGGTAAAAACCTGATCTTACAAATGAGAGGCTCATCCCATGACTTAATGTTTTTGAAGTGGACGGCACGCATGTGATGCTTTAAAATGCTGTCAATAGAATCAGCTCACTATGTTTTGAAACAGAGTCTTGGAAACAAAAACATTGTTTGACAGGAAAATCCTTTTTTATCACAATATACGTTTAGCAGGACTTTATTGATTAAGTTGTCTTCCAAAAGACTGTTTTGACCTGGTGGTCTTTTGACCATTATCTACCTCAGAGTTTTGTTCTCCTCTGTTTTGATTGGTCGGGCTAGCAGGTTCAGCCCGCCCCTCCAGACCAAACGACAGCTCAGGAGCTGTCCAGATACACTTGATTTCTTTCAGGTTTTTTTTTAATACTTTGATGCTCTTATTCTTCCTCAGACAAACTTTTTTTTATTATTGTTATCTCTATAAGGAACGTTGTGCGTTGAACGTGTTTTAGTGTCGTCTATCATTCATGGTTTGGAAGCAAAAACTGCTGCTTGTTCATCACAGAATATTCCAGCAGTTCATGAAGTCCATAGCAAAAGAAAGTGAGAATGAGAGAGTGACAGGTTCATTTGTCTACCCGTGAAAGTTCTGTGGTTATTTTTAGCACCGCGTGTTGTTCCAAATCCATCAACTGTTATTTTTACAGTGGAACACAAAAGTGGAGGGTGTGTTTTTCATGAGCCCAAATTTTACACACACACACCTGACGTATGGCTGAGGAGGTTGTGGAATATAGCACACTGGCACATGGACCACTTAAAGGGAAAGTTCAGCGCAAAGTAAAAACGTTGTCATCATTTATTCACCCTCATGTCTTTTTAAACCTGTGTATGGGACACAAAAGAAGATATAATTTTTTCTCCTTAAATTTAAGACGTGAAAAGTTAAATATGTTTTTTGGGCCTTTATTAGTGAAGTAGGAGACAAGAAGTGAAGTGGGTGAGAGAGGTGGGATTGGGAAAGGACCACGAGCGCCATATGTCGGAGCACTAACCACAAGGCTAACGGCTCCGACTTAAATCAGTAAGTTAATATAAAGAAAGCTAATGCGTTTCACTAAACTAAGTATACTGAAGATGTTTGAGAAAATTAAAATTTGAGTCTCTACTGTCTGTGCACATTTTGAGACATTTCTTCTGAAACTACAGGACAAGCACTAGATCCTTTTTTAGGCATGAGAAAAACTGAGAAGCTGGAGACCAGTTGCTTTCCTTCTAATCGCATTGCTGAAGTCAAAGGGGTCCAGTTTTGTTTGGTTACCAACGCTCTTCGAAATATCTTCTTTTGTGTTGTTCAGAAGAAAGTCGCAGTTTTAAAATAACAATGAAATTTCATTTGAGGGCGAACTGTCCCATTAACGGTGCTTTAAGTTTACTAGAGTTTGACAGATGTGATCACCATGTAGCAGTGCTGTGCGAAGACTCATTTTGTGTTTCACAGTAAAGACACCAGCCAGGGTGTGGGTTTGAAATGACAGGTCAGTCATAGACTTCGTGCTCCAGAGACGTTGCCGTTTTTCCATATGCGGTGAAATCCATGGTGCTCAGTTCACAACCGCGTCCGCTCCTGAAGCGTGTGTGCGTGTGTCTGTGGTACCGTCTGAGAGTCACTGTGGAGTTGTTGTGTGGGTCATGCTGCTAGTAACATCTGAATCCAAAGTGCCAATCTGCGTCTGGCTCAAAAGGGTTGGAAAGTACGTGTGCAGAGAGAGATGCTCAAGAATATGAAAAATCATGTACTAGACAGCCATTAAGTTATAAGACAAAGTAATAATTTATGAAGAGAGAAGTTTTGTACAGACTGTTTGAAAAAATGAAAACAATGAAAAAGATTTTCATAGAGATATCTATATGAGAGTTAATTTTGTAATTTTTTTTCCTGTGTGTGTTTTACATGTGCCACACGCTTGCCAGTGGTAACATGTATGTTTGGTTTATCAGAAACCTTCCTCTGTGTTTTCTTTTTTTTCTGGAGTGTTTGGTTAAGCCAAAAAACTTTCCCCCTTTGTTTTGAGTAGATTAATAAAGCTTTCTGTTTATTTCTTTGAGGACTTTTGAATAAAAACACAATTTTTGTTTTATTCTTGTGGTCATTCTTGTAGCCTCTAAACATATCGAAGCTTATCGGTGCATCAGCCATTACAAAACAAGGTTTTCTTTTGTAAAGACCTTGTCTTTTTGCAGCATCGCACGGTCCACAGGGTACAGACATATCAAACCTAGTGAGGTGGCATCTTTGTGCGTGGTAAGGGTTGTGTGTGGGTGATGCCCATAGAATTATGTAGCTATGGTGATGCCACCCTACTTGACTGTAACTGCAGCTCAGCCATCTGCGTCTGCACATGGTACAGAGTCCGTCTGCGCACTTTACTGCTGTGCTTTTGTTTTAATGCTCTCAAAACACACGTTTAAACAGCTAGACCTGAATTAAACATGCCATAGACTAACTTGAAATCAAACCCTAACTATATGAATTTGCAGTTATGCAATTAAACGACAATTGTATGAATTGTCTTTCCTATGTCATTTAATCTATCGCTGCGGTATCAACTATGTCAGGTTGACCAGCATCCAAATATCTCTTGATAAACTGACTCTAGTTGGTCAATTTCATTTTAGTCAGAAAGTCTCGTCTAAATTGATTATTTTTGTTCAGAATAATCTATGTGGTGGACTAGAAATACAAAAAGATTAAAAGCCTGAATGGTATGACTATAGAAAAACTGTAAAAGTTATGAGCTTTTTTGGGATTGTAGAATGCCAAAATAGGATGTGATGAACAGACAGGTCTTGGTATGAGATTTGTGTTCGATGAAATAGTGTCTGAGATGGGCTACTCTCACACTCCAGCTCAGAGGATGTGTGTCTGTCTCTGTGTGGTCATGGTAATCCCAACAGTGCAGGGACCAAATGTCAAAAGGTAATAAATCTATATAAAAATAATTAAATATAAAAATAAGACTTATTACAATCAATTGATAAATATGTTATGAATCCGCTTATACAAAATTAACATAAAAATCTAAGCTTTTATTTGTAAACAATATGTTTTAAGATCTCTTAAAAATCATTTAAACCCAATAAAACTATAAAAACAAGATCACATAATAAAAACATAATTTTTGAAAACGGAGTTATCTGCTTTTGCTAATCTACGCTTGGGCAAAATAAATGATTATGCGTGAATACAGCGATCTCCACTGGGCATGCGCACTTCATCGCCGCATCCTTTTTGTCACGCTGAAAACTGTTGATTCATATTTTGTTATTATTATAATGTCATGTTTAGCGTTGTGGATGGTGTTAGCTAATGTAATTCATTACAATTACATGGCGAGAAATTTTATTTTTTATTATTGCTTAAAACAATATACAAATAAGAACAGTCAAAAACAGACAAGAATAAACAAAAAATCACATAGGGGGAATCATGTAACTTAAACATATTGATGAATTATGAGAGTTACATGACACTGAAAAAAGGAAAAGAACTACAAACAGATAATGTTTTCAAGGCCTTTTTGTACTCAGACATCTTAATTGAAAAGAGGTATTTTTCAAGTTCTCTCAAAAATATGAAAAAATGTTTCACATTTAAATGTTTAGATTTATGAATATGAAACTTTGCTAGAAACAAGATCAGATTAATTACATAAAAATAACATTGATTTCGCACCACTTTTTTTAAATGCTTTATTGAACATTTTGTTGTAACAAAACAATGATACAACAGAAGCTTAACATAAAGAAACACTTAGATAAATGAAAAGAGAGAAAATAAAACATTACCATGGCTCGAAACAGACGAAAACAAGAGAGGGAGTTACACAAATAATAAAAAATAAATTACAAATTAAATAGGTTGAAAAGCTTATAGGCAGAGCAAATTTTACAAGTCTTTGGCTTTCATATTGGAAGAAAACATAATTTTTTTTAAATACAGTTTTATCTCTTGTAGAAATACTATAAAAATAGATTTGCTTTTAGAAAATGTACATTTATACATAGAGAAAGAATTAGGTTGATTATAAAACAAGCATTTTGGTCAACTTCAAAAAATCCAAAAATAACGTTTTTGGGTTCATAAAAAAACCCTTCAAAATAGTATTTGAAATAAACAAACCAACATGTTTCCAAAGTTGCTGAATACAGTTGCACGACCAAAACAAGTGAAAAAGTGATTCAGTGTCATTCTGACAAAAAATGCATTTGGTGTCAAAGTCAGATCCAAATTTTTTCTTTAGAACAAGTTTGGCAGGGAAAATGTTATGGAGTATTTTTAAAGGATATTTCTTTGACTTTATTTGAGAGAAGATATTTTTGTTGCATGGACCATATCATTTTCCAGTTTAGATGATCAAAAAGGCTGTTCCAGATATCGCACCACTTCCCTAACAGTGATTAAGAAGAAAAGTGCAATTAGTCTTTTGTCTACCATAGAAGAATATGATTTAAAAGAAAAACCCTAGCCCCTTATATATATATATTTTAATGTATTTATTTATTTTATTATTATTCATATTTTTTGTGTGTGTGTGTTTTATGTACCTGCACCCGTCTTATTGGTAAGAACTGTTATTATTGCCATATTGTTTGTACATGAATATTTGTTCAATAAAAGAAAAAGGAACAATTCGCACCACTTCCGGTTCCGGCCGTAGCTGTCGCAACAACAGCGTCATCCCGGCGGCAGTCGTCACGTGACTCGCGGCACCGCCGCAGAAAGATGACGTCCTCTCAGACGTCGCAAGGAGAATTGGCGGGACGGTTCGTTATTGTGATATGAGCTCGAGTCGCCTGTTATTTTATCGATCTGCTTCACGTTTTTAATGTTTCTGAGCGCGACCGAAAATACGCACAGACGTCGTGCGCGTTGTTTTAAATAGAATAACAAGTTTGACATGGAGTCTTTTCAGAAAGTGGAGAAAATCGGCGAGGGAACGTACGGGGTGGTTTATAAAGCCAAGAACAAGATCACCGGAGAGACCGTCGCGCTGAAGAAGATCAGACTGGACACGGAGACCGAAGGCGTCCCGAGCACCGCCATCCGTGAGATTTCCCTGCTGAAGGAGCTCAACCATCCCAACATAGTCAAGCTGCGCGATGTGATCCACACCGAAAACAAACTTTATCTGGTGTTTGAGTTCCTCCACCAGGACCTGAAGAGGTTCATGGACTCCTCCGTCACCGGCATATCCCTCGCGCTCGTGAAGAGCTACCTGTTCCAGTTGCTCCAAGGCTTGGCTTTCTGTCACTCTCATCGGGTTCTCCACAGGGACCTCAAACCTCAAAATCTGCTCATCAACGCTCAGGGCGAGATCAAACTGGCTGACTTCGGGCTCGCGAGGGCGTTTGGGGTGCCAGTGCGCACTTACACGCACGAGGTGGTGACTTTGTGGTACAGGGCTCCGGAGATCCTCCTGGGATGTAAGTATTACTCCACGGCGGTTGACATATGGAGTCTGGGCTGTATCTTTGCCGAAATGATCACCAGGAGGGCATTGTTTCCCGGGGATTCTGAAATTGACCAGCTCTTCAGGATTTTCCGGACCTTGGGCACACCCGACGAGTCCGTGTGGCCCGGGGTCACCTCGATGCCAGACTACAAACCCTCCTTTCCGAAGTGGGCACGGCAGGAGCTGTCTAAAGTGGTGCCACCCCTGGATGAGGATGGCAGAGACCTCATTGGTCAAATGCTGAACTATGATCCCAACAAGAGGATCTCTGCCAAAAACGCCCTGGTTCATCGGTTCTTCCGGGATGTGACCATGCCCATGCCCCCCTTGCGCCTCTGAGGTGCCCTGGACTGAGTGTTGGGTCCAGTTCTATTCCGGGATACCTGGAAATTGTTCAGTTTTATGATGATACAAGCAATTGTACATTCCTTGTTACTCCGGTTCTCCGTTTTAATATAAAAGTTATTTACTGTTACTGAATATTGTGCTGTTAGTAAGCATTTCAGTAATATTACCAGCATTCCTGTGTGGAGAAGAGTTCATGTCACATGTAAATCTCTGTGTAACAGTTACATCTCAAAACTGCCAATGTTTTCTTCTAAACTGAGATTAAATGTTTCTAATAATTAAAAAGGCTGTTTGATGCTGCATGACATTTATAACTTTATAAGAACTGTTAATACTGATAATAACAGGCAAGGATGTTTACCAAATTACATAAAATACAAATTGTTACAGATTGTGGTGCTTCTTTATTCCGTGATAAATATGACATAACAAAGTCTTTGTAATGTATAGATTTTACATTGAAATTATCTAATATCATTCTTATTATATACATTTTGTATTCTATGTCTTAATATTGTTTAGTTTTTAGAGGTAAATATTAACTATTGGTTTTTGTTATTGTAAAACAATCTAACCATGTTTTTGGTGGTTTGATTACCATTTGTGTTACCATAGTATTTGAAATATAATGGGTTAACTATGGTTGTGAAGTTGGACCATGTTAATTTGTTATGACTTTGCTTCGATATATCGATAACCATGGTTTTACTACAGCAAACATAGTAATTTTTGTATGGGTCGACAAAGCATCAAGTCTTATCATTTTTAACTGAATGTACAGACTACAAGCAATGCCGAAAACGAAGCTCAGTCCAAAACATCATAAAAGATTTTTTAGTACACCACTTTTAACCGAAGAAAACAACTTCATTTACAAATAGGATACGTTTGTCAACTAATAACTCTATAGAATGACCCATTAGAGGTTTTAGACTATTTTTAAATGATTCTGGTGTCATTTAAAGAATGAACAGTAAAAACGTTATGTTCTGTTCACAAAAGATCACTTAAAACTCGAACCATCTGGAAGGCCCATACACTACTTTAATGGATATGTAGGTTGATTTAAGTTGATCGGGACACTCGACGACCAGGAGTATTTTTCATTATAAAATTGTTGAATTTTTACAGTGTTTGATACGGTCATGATATTTTCACGAAAGGATCAAATGGTGTAGATCCAGCATCTACCAGCAGGTGCTGCTAAACGTCAACGTCTGATCTTTGCCCCATAACGTCCATGGATTATAATACCAAAACACGGGTCGCTGGACACGTTCATGAATTCCAATGTGATTTTAAAGTCCTCCAATCATGACTCAAGAGTCACATTTATAAAGCTTTCCGTCACCTATCTTGTTTAGTTTTCAGAAGTAAAACTTATTTTGTAGTAACGTATCAAGAATCAATTAATTGCTTGTGAAATCATTTACTGCAAAACGAGACAAGGACTGTAGTTTTATAAGTAGCCTACTTGCAATTTGTGCTCTTGTAAGGACCAACGTTTAAGAATGTTTATAAGGCATGTCTGCTTAACAAAAGTATACAATTCTTGTGGTTTCCAATGCAATACTATAATAAAAATGAATAGAAATTCTGCTGATTCCATCCCCAGAACCAGTAGAGACCCACAGAGTGCATTATAGTTTCCATTAAACTCATTCGAATTTCTGTGATGGTTTCTGTTGTTTTTCCCAGTAGGATTAGTAGACACAGAGACAGAGTTGTGAGGACATTTGAAGTGACCCTCACTATTTGTAATGCTCGTGAATCAGGGCTGGTTGGGTTTGTGGGTGCGCGCGCGCGTGACGCCTTCAGCTCGCAGCCATGATATTCGGACTGCGCTGAAAACATGGTGTCGTGTAGGGATTGTCATTCCTATGCGTTGTTTAACGTCGTTCTTTTTTTCTTAAACTCTCATTTAACGCGAGGACAGGACAATGCTGGTGAGTTCGGTGACTTTTGTCACACTTTACATTTGTAATGTTTTCATGAAACGCGAATCTCGTGACTGTCTTTAAGTTTGTTTTAATGGCGATGCGTAAAGCGTTTTAAATGCTTAAGTGAGCTGGATGTAGTGGTGAATTGATCAGAGCTACTGTCACAGCCTTGTTACAGTTTATTTGTTACAGTTTGTTACACTCGCAGTTTGTTTGTTACAATCGCAGTTTGTTTGTTACAATCGCAGTTTATTTGTTACAGTTTGTTACACTTACAGCTTGTTTGTTTCATTTGTTGTAGCTACATTGTGTTTGAACCCTAAACTTTTAGAGTCAAGTTCAGGTGACCGTCTGCCTGTCACGAGCTCGACAGACTTGTAAACACTGGTCCACTTCAGCTCTACGTCAAAGAGGAAGTTGCGACATAGTAATCTTTCGTTTTTTATTACCCACGAGCTCGTACAAGCCATAAATCTTAGATTTACCATAATAATATCCTTATAGTTACTACTGAAATACTGTAAAACATATTTTGTGGTAATGACATTTCAAGAATGAATTGTGTTGGCGCACCAGCCTCTATAAAATGTGTTTAAACAATCCTTAAAGGGATACGTCACCCAAATTTGAACATTCGGTCATAATTTACTCGCCTTCGAGGTTTTCCATCTCTATAAATGACTTCTGATGAACACAAAGATATTTGGAAGAATGTGTGTAACCGAACAGATCTCGCCCCCCATTGACTGCCATAGTAGGAAAAAATACAGTGGTAGTCAAGAGTGCCCAGAACTGTTTGCTCTCCTACATTCTTCAAAATGTTTTATTTTGTGTTCAACAGAACAAGTATTTTTCCTGCTACGATCTGATTGGTTATAAGCATTCCTCCAAAAATCTTTCTCTGTATTCTTTAACCTTAAGAAAGGGTTCGGGGCCACAATGTTATTGTAATACCAATAACTAGTGTTTATTCAGGTCTGTAATGTCTTTGAACAAGTTTCATCAGTGTTGTTTAGCTAAATATTTTGAGATGTTATCTAATGCAATCTACACAGACTGTCCAGCGGATGGGCGCACATGGCTGCCATTTGGTGTGAACTGTTATCACTTTGTGCATGGAGCAGAGGACGTGACCAAAACCTATGCTTTTGACGCTGCAAAACTCATGTGCGGCGGATATGGTAAATGATTCATGTTGTATATAACACAAAATAATGAAACACTTTCTCATAGGCTATAGAATTGTATTACTGTACACGGCAGCATGGCCAATCTAACACCCTATTACCTTTTTGTTTTTAGATCTCTTGACAGTTAAAAGTGCTCAGGAGAATGACTACATCGTGAATTACAGCCCTAATGTGTGGAAGGGCAATGTAAATATTTGGCTTGGATTGCACTACGACAGCGACGGTGAGTCTGTTGATCATTCCAACACATGCATGTGCAGATTCTACCTCAGACAATGTGAAAGAAATAGATTTGTGTCAAGCAGATTTTCCAAAGCGTTCATCTGTTCTGGCATCTTTTCTGTATCCGTAGTGATCCAAAGAGGAACTACTAAAATAACTTGTTTTTAGTCAAAGGATCCAGAAGCTGTCATATATTGTTCTCAATGACGAACACCAATGTGACCTGTAGATGGTTAAGAACATTATTGGATTTGGTCCGGTTTTTGTTCTCTGGAATTTACTGAACTTGACTAATCCGTTGGAGGCAGGGGCCGTAGCATAGGCTTGTTTAAAGGACTGTTGGCTAGTCAGTGTTATCAGTTGAAAATCATGAGTAGTTTGAATGTTCTATTAAATTGCTTATGGTAATGTTAAAAACTCTTTTAATGCAATAAAATTGAGTATATCATCATGTTTAAAGGTTGCTCAGTACGGCCACACACAGCCTTCCTACTGTTTTCCAATAGCACGATTTCAACACGTCTCCTCACAACACACGGAAATCCTGTTATTGTAGAGGCCGATCTTAAGCGTTTATAGATTGAAACAACACACCATCCACACTCTGATCCGTAAAAACTACAGAAAGGTCTTCTAGACGCCACATGTTTGCATCAGACCCGATTATTTTGGCTGTGTGATGAAAGACTCGTGGAAGAATCAAGCAGAAGACAATGTGAACTTTCATCTGGATCAGGGCTCAGAAATGAGGAGTGTTTAGGATTAGTTTACCGGAGTGTCAGATGCTAATGGTGCTCATTCTGCGTTTTCACCATATACTGTATATATATATATATATATATATATACACACATGAACAGTACATATTGTAACATGTCTTACAAGCAGAACATTCACTCATTTTCTTTCTTGTTCTTCTGTAGATGATGTGTTCAGGTGGAATGATGACGACAGTGTTTTGCTGTATAAAAAATGGGAAGCTGGAGGTTCAGATGACACTGATCTTCCTCTCATGGACACATGTGTTGCTCTTCACACCAGCACGGGAAAATGGGAAAATATCAGCTGTTCAAATGAGCTAGAGAATGGTGTTGTGTGTCAGACGAGTAAGTTTATTTTTCAGGTTCCTCTCGGACACAAAGTAGGACCTTAAACATCACAAAATATTTACTCTTTAAAGTCCCAGTGAAATAAAACATTACAATGCCTATTTTTTCATGAAATATTGCAGTGTTTATTGTAAATAGTTAATCAATCTGGGTATTCTCTTTTAAAGATTCGTGCGCCCTCACAATCTCAATTTGAAATCTGAAAATGCACTTCCGTCCTGTAATGACTATCCATCTTAAATGACATGTTAGACGGCATGCGTGGATCATCCGTTAACTCCTCCCCTTCAACCACCAGTCTGCTGCCAGTTCCATTTCAAAAGATGAATGCCACGCCCACTATTTTTCTCTTTCAAAATTTTATTTCACTCGGAAATGCATTAAAATACAAAACAATTGCAACTTCAAGAAGCAACGCTTTCAAAAGTTTCTTAGTTTTGCCCTCTTTTGTTTTTCAGAGACCGTCTGGACCTCCTCACCAAGTAAGTACTTACAACATCGCTCTTGTCGTCTCTTGTGATGTTCGTGTCAAAAAACAATAAAATGAATTGATATGGAATCACGTTGTAATATTGAGGACATTTAAAGATCCATTAATGTGTCTTGAAATGCACAGCTTCGTTTGAAGCGTTAACAACTTTCACCAAAACAAGAAGTTAGGGTGGGACATAGTAAGTGGCTCCTCCCCCTTTTAAAATATCAGAATCAGAATCAGAATCAGAACAAGCTTTATTGCCAGGTGTGCTTACACACACGAGGAATTTGTCTTGGTTAGAGAAGCTTCCAGTACACGAGTAAGGTTACAAGACAGGTAACAATCAACAAAGGCAACGAAAGTACAGAATAAAAATAAAAGTTAAGCACACAAAGGTGAAAGTGCAGTGTGACAGAAGAGCTCCAGAATTTTTGTTTAGAATATACAAGTTATAAGTTTATATACATGAGTTTATATATGTGAAATGTCCGAGGGAAAGTATTGCACACATTTATTGCACTGTAGGGTGTATGATATGTATATACAGATTATATGAGATATCTACAGGTGTTTAAAATATACACATTTTAAGGTGCTATATACGAAGAATCTGGCACAAAAAAATATTGCACACATTTATTGCAAAAGGTGAACATTTAACTGTTCATGAGGTAGATGGCCTGAGGAAAGAAGCTCTTCCTGTGTCTGGATGTTTTAGTGCTCGGTGCTCTGTAGCGTCGACCAGATGGTAAGAGTTCAAACAGAGAGTGTGCTGGGTGTGAGGGGTCCAGGGTAATTTTGTGAGCCCTTTTACCCACTCTGGATGAGTACAGTTCTTTAAGTGTGGGAAGAGTAGTGCAGATGATTCGCTCTGCAGTCCGGACTATCCGCTGTAGTCTTCCGAGGTCAGTTTTGGAGGCTGAGCCGAACCAGACGGTGATGGAGGTGCAGATGATTCATATCCAGCAGTGTTTCATTTATCTTACCGCTTGGAATTTAATAAGAAGCTAAAGTTGACATGTATGGGTGGTTGTTTAATTTCTTTTAATGTAAATGTGTATTTTTTCCCACTAGTTTATAGATATCCCTAATGCTTACACATTCTAAAAGACAAAAAACATTTAGGTTTGTCACAGGGATGTTAAGCAGTTTTTTGGCTATTAAATCAGACTTTTATTATTTATGCATTTAGAAAACCTTTCCATTTCGTCCCATATTATGGTCAACATTTTGTATGTCGCTGAAAAACCGAATACAAGCACAATTTTTTTTTTTCTCTTTCTGCTGTGTAGAGAGTAGTCCTCTCCTCTCAGCTCTGGTCATCGTCAGTGTGGTGTTGATTCTCGTGGTCTCTGCCGTGGTTTGGTTTCTACAGCAGAGGAACAACCCGGGCTCATCAGTCCTCAACCTCATCGAGTATCACCCCCCCTTCGGATCTCCGTCCTCTGATCAGACCTGCTTAGTAGAAGCCGAAGAAATGGAAGAGATCCCTTAAGAGCTCAAATCTCTGTTTATAGCCGTGCCCAGGTAAGAAGACGCAGCAGGACTGTATGAAAGATTATCTTTTTCACCGTCACCGGGAGCCCCTCAGCTATGTCCTACAAAGAAAAACTGATCAGAGCATACCACCAGATTTGGGTGGATTGGAGTAGAGTGTGTTCTTATGCAGTAAAGTAAAAAATGTGGGGTTTTCTTTAACCAGGAAAATTAAAGGAATAGTTCATAGTTTAATAGAAAAATAATCATTCTTTCATTATTTACTCAACCATACGTCATAACAAACCTGTATGACTTGATTGTTGCTAACTAACTAGTGTTGGCCCTCATTGACTTCTCTTAAATGGTCACAAAACCACAAAGACACATTTTTCCATGGAGGAAAGACTCATAAACAAGTTTTAGATGACCTACAGTTGAACAAAATGATGACAGAATTTTTATTTTGGGTAGTGCTATCCCTTTAAAAACTCACATTGTTGGTGTTATTTGGCTTTATGTATAATAATAGTTATTTCTGTAGGATTAACAGGCAGACAAAATCCGGTAAAGTCATCAGATAACACTGGAGGAATAAGTCCCTATTAAAAAATATTTTATTAAAAATAATAACTGCTCGCATTATTTTGTCATTCGGATGTCATTCTAAACTTACTTACTGTTGTACTGTTATTCTCATGGCAGTTTTCTAAGAACTTGTATAGAAAGGCCACATCTGTCACATCTGACGAGGAACATTATTACAGCCAACAATATTTCTCTTCTGCTGCAGAACTAACTTTCTCATGTTTATGTTGTGAGTGCCAAATATGTTACTGAGGTTTGTTCACAGTAGATTTATCTTGAACAGTCAAATCATTTTCTGTCTGTAGCAATAGTTTTCTTAGCAGAAAATATAACATGAACAATTGTATCTGTTGGCACGTCATAATGAATGCTGTGTTTCTGATTGCCAAGCACATTTTGTTGTTGAAAGTTTAGATTTGCCACCAATAGTGTTCTGTATCTATTAATGAAATTCTGTAAACATTAAATAAATCTTTATTTTTCCATATATGAACGACAAGCCATTTCTTAGAGGGATGAGCTAATAAAAATGGTAATGTCTGAGAGGATGTTCATCTCGTTCTGTTTCTTTGGATGGTGTGTTTCATGTGTAATGAAATGACAGACAGATGATGAAGTGGAACAGCTAATTGGGGACAGATTCATTAAACGCTGAGCTTTTTATAGATCGCTGTCATTGTTCTACCCTCAAAGTGTCAATTTCCCAATGCATCTCAGGCTGCTTTGCCTGGTCCTATTTGACATATTTTTAAGTATGGTATTTATTAACTGTTTAAACGTGCAGTGATTCAGCCCTTAGATTTTTTGGTAACACTTTACAATACCACTTTTATCAAGGTATTTGTTAACAGTAGTAAATGCATGAACTAACAATGAACAATATCGTTTTTTTCAGCATTTATTAATCCTTGTTAATGGTATAAATGTCAATACAATTATTTGTGTATGTTTATGGTGCATTAACTAATGTTAACAGATACAATGTGTAAGAAAATGCTCAAATTGACACAAACTAAGATTAATAAATGCTGTAGAAGTATTGTTCATTGTCAGTTCATGTTAGCTAATTCTTAACAAATAGCACCTCATTGTAAAGTGTTACCGATTCATGCAAATGTTCATTCAATTCTACATTGTAAGCCATATTTCCTTATCAGCTTTACAGTTTCACCTGTGCTACACATTTATTGATGTGCTATCAATCACTGTTCCGTCTGACCATCCTGATAAAAAATGTCCCGGAGATGCCACTGCTGACCGCTAGAGGACGCTGTGACTCATGAAAAGATCACTGCTGAAATCAAAGTGCTTTGTCAGGAACACAATAAAAAACTTTCTGGACTGTTTCTCCACAGACAAGACAGAATACAGTCATTGCTATGAACACAAAAATAAACATGTAGAAAAGATGCAAAAATGAACAAGAATAAAAAATATCCTTTGTGTTTGCATCTGAAAGTAAACAACCATTCAGGACAGACCTCTTCCATGAGCTTTCATTTTGTTAAGTCGGTTACCGTTACACAAAGAAAATACATTTTCCGATGTTTTAACTGTCAATATAATAAATAATTGAAAATATATAATAAATTGCATTGTAATTCATTACATGCAAGGAATTCCAAAATGGAGAATGTAAGCATTTGCTTTTTATTTTTCAGTGTATTACCTTAAGTGTTTGTTTCAAAAGAGTATATCAATATTTATTTTAATTGGTGTTTAATAGCACAGTTTTTAATTCATAGAACTGAAAGGCATCCACCATAATAAAAAATTCATACTTGTTGAAATAATAAATTAAACTATTCATTTGACATGTTTTACACATTGTATTTGCTTTCATTTCAATTATTGCACACATACTGTATCTCACATGTAGTAATATCACGGTATGAAACTGACTCCTGCAGCTTATTGATTTATGACACACATTTTATGAAGCATATGGATATTCTCTCAGGGTTTGTATTAAATTTACTGGTGCTTCAGAGAGACAAGAACATCCATCATGCAGGAAACATTTATAAACAGTTAATTGGTTAAAGGGTTTTTTCTGTTCCTATCCATTTCATTAGTTAGTCAAACTCATTATTGTTTAACAATAGAGCTTCATTTTTTTTGTTTTCTGCTTGTGCTTCACTGTTTTCTGCGTGATCTTCATCTCTGATTCCCAATTAACAGAGGCTCAGAATATGCAGCTACTAAAACACTGTGCCAAGAGAATTCTGGGTAATACACGTCCTGTGATTCATATTCATTCATCATGTCACATCAACACACTGTGTCTATACTGGACGGTATGTGTTTTTTAAAGGAAGATTGGTACTACTGCGTGAGAGAAGCGGAGAGGTTTTCTGGTTTCATATGATAATACTTTAATATCTCCACATGAACCAGATGTCTGCTCTCAATAAATGTCGTTCTCTGTTTGTTAGTTTTCTGTTTGTGTTGATATCTGATTAAAAAAATAAAGAAATGTGTAATAAATACATATGTGGGGCAAAAGACTGTGAAGTCTGCACCGAAAACCGCACCAATGCTGAATAAAAAACACTATTGTAACCAGACTGCATTTTTATAACTTGCGGATTCAACTTTAGAGGAATTATTTCAAAATGTCTTTTTAATACTTAATTTAATTAATTATATACTGGGATATGTGGCTTTAAAAGTGAGCTTTCCGTCTGGAGCGACGGAAAACGTGAAGCAATAAGAATGCTTTACTATTTTAAAGTCTTATTTAGGTTTGCCAAATTATTCAATGAACTACTATCAAAACAAGTAGCCTACAGATTTTTTCGTTTGCCCATGATAATATGAAATGTATTACTTTGTGCCATATTGTTTTTGTATGCTTAGCTTTCTCGAGCAAACTGTATCTAACATGCTTTATTTTTGTACATTTATAGTATATCACTCATTTGGTAGTAAAAACACAGCATTTGCATGTTATAGTTTCTTTGACAGCTAGATGCTTCCAGAGCAGCGTTACTTTAGGTTAAGAATCATTTACATTTCAGTCACAATTTGAATTTACTTTTATACTTAATCGTTTATACTCTCATTTTGTTGTTTGTCTTTAAGTCTTCATTTGTTTAAGTGTGTTAATTGAGTAATTTTTTTATTTCTCATTGTTTTCAGTTCTTTATGCATAATTGTAACTTTTAGTACAGGGGCCCCTCACAAGTTTGCTTAGGAGCCCCAGATGTCTATAGGATCGGCACTGCATCTGTCAAATGTTTCCTTTAGCATTCTTGTGTCGTTTTTTGTATATGTGCTTGAAGGTTCTTGTGTTTACAGCGGGGGAGATGATTCCTCTCTGCATTCCCTTGATGTGCTTGTAAAAATCAATAACTCTGAGCTGAGCCCTGTGGACGATAATGACAAGCATAACTCAGGATGCACCGCGGACTAATGTGCAAAAATAGCAATTAAAACGAAATGGCAGCATTAATTTGTTTTCCATCAGCCTCTGCACTGTTCTTCACGGCCTCATTATACTTTCTAATCAAGACT
>NC_136772.1:1989038-2064038 GCF_947034865.1 Barbatula barbatula
CTTGATTGTTTAGCCCTGTATGGTTGCTATTATGTATTGAAGTCTTACATTTGGAGGTAGTTTAATAGTTTTGGTGGTGATGGAGAGCAATACATGAGTGGATTATAATAAGGTTGATTGGGTTTCTGCATTTCATCAGGATCTGACAGAGACTCCAACAGAGTGACAGGTGCACCAGGGACTCTCATTGCACACCTGTAGGGTGACCTTTGATTTAATCCAGTAAACAACACTGCTATCTTGGCCATATATATATATATATATATAAATTGGATCTTGTTATAGATTAACAACATATATTTAACTAAATATATATATTTAACTATACACACACACACACACACACACACACACACACACACACACACATATATATATATATATATATTGGATCTTGTTATAGATTACAATTAATGTTTGTTGACATTTTCGTGACGTGTAATCTATTGCAAGTGTTTCAACTTTCAACGTACCTGCATATATGTATAAATGAAGAAAAATACACAATTTAACTCAAAGTATTAAAAATAATACAATTGACAAAAGCCTATTTTTGGACAACTAGGTTTTTTGCATTGTAACATTAATTGTATTACAGGTCTCTAATGGAAAAATTGTTTACTGTAGTGTAATATCAGAAGTTGTATGAAATTGTACGTTTTATCCAAAGAATATAATCGAAAGACTTGAAATGAAAAATTTGTTCTGTTAAACACAAAGAAAGATATTTGTAAGAGTGTTAGCAATTTTAAGTTTTGTGACTCGTCCACTACCGTAGTAGGAAGACAAATGTTTATTTTTATGTTCTGCTGAACACAAAGTGAGATATTTTGAAGATTTTAGGAACATAAACAGTTCTGGGGCACCTCTGGCTACCATAACATTTTTCCTACGATGGCGGTCAATGATGTCACAGAATTGAAAATGTCTAACATTCTTCCAAATATCTTTCTCTGTGTTCATCGAAACAAAGTCAATTATACAAGTATGAAATGACACGAGGGTGAGCAAATGATGGCATATTCATTTTTGGGTGAACTATCACTTTAATAGTCCTGATACAGGCTTCATTTTATTTGAGCTAAATACAGCATGTTATATTTCATATATGATTTCTTTGGATGGGATGAAATATGACTGGGCATGTGTTCTCTCTCGTGAGATTCTTGTGAGATTCACTAGCTGGTCTCTCACTCTGTTTTTCTTTCTCTCTGGAAATGCTCAGCCCCTTCGGGTGACACTGTCTGATCAGAAGACGTGAGAAACCCAGCGTCCTTTTACCAGCGTGACATTGTTCTTTAAAGCCACGAGAGATCCGTGAAATGAGCTTAAACCTCAGCTGTGAATGAACCTGATGCATTAGATCTGTTTAGTACAGCATCCTGCTCACATAATCACGTGAGATTTCATCGCCCTAATTCTCACCCCAGAACATTTCAAACAATAAACACCTAGAAACACTCAGAGATGACACAAAATTCCCTCAAACGTATCTTGTAAAGCAATGCAAATAAATGTCTATTGTGCGGTAAAGTAAACTGTTATATCTCAGCTGATGAAAGTGTTTACAGATTTTGCAGTGAAATAAAAACATGGTTTGAACACGGCCACGGTCCAAAAAGCCTTCGGTGATATAAAGAAGCAGTTGGGATTCGTCTGCTCTTACAGTAAATGTTTATACAGCTTAAAGAATCACAGCGATGATGGAGATTGTATTACAGCGATGGCATGCTGTGAATGCATCTGTCCAGAGAATCAAACCCGAAACCAGAATCGTAGTCAGAAGGTCAAGATTGATTCATTTACATCTGTCATCCTTGAAAACAGCAGCACAAGCAAACAAATCCTGCAGTTATTGGTTATTTGCATGTGATGAAAAATATCACGGTGCCATTTGGGTGTGGTGCTGTTCTCTCAGCGGGCAGAAAGAAGCTCAAGGTTACGTTAATAGTGCTTGAAACAGCAGTTTTAAATGCTAACAGCATCACTAGTCGGATCCTGATTATTGAGAACGTTCCTCGCGTGCTGAACAGATTCACTTTGAATACAGATGCTCACGGTCGAGTGGATATAGAGACTAATAGCCAATTCTAAAAGCTTAGCTTTGCTTAAATCAAGTAACAATCCATGTTACAGTGATTGTACCATTATGGCAACAGTAATATAAAACAGTCGTGCTCAACATGCATTTTGTTTATTGAAGTTATTGCTTGTTAAGCTGTTTATAAGTTGCTGTGTGTAACATACATGAATTAGCTTGTATACTACAACCAAAAGATGGTCAAATAAAAAATAAGTTACTTGGTTGCTCTAAAAATATTAGTTCACTCAATGAATTTGAGGCAAACTCTACTGTTGACTTATGTTTTTTAAGTTGAATTTACTTAACATTTTAAAGCAACCGGGTTACTTGTTTTTTTTAAGTTCAACCAACAAAAAACAACAAATAATTTGTAACAGTGAAGAATTGATTTATGTGTCCATAGTTTTTGGATCTGAGAGTATTTCCTTGCTGGTGGTTTGCTACTGTTTTTATTCTGGATGAGATGCAGCTTTTTGGATACCTGGCGGCCGGCGATGTGTTTTGGCAATATTGGCAAGTTCGTAGCTCTTCTGAGAGCTCCCCCCCGTAAATGTTCCGTTCTTGAATCTTTCAGCGATGGAAGGAGAAAAAATATGGATTTTCTTCAGGAGTGTTTAAAGCAAACGAAGCTTAGGGTTTTCTGTATTGTTATAGGGCAGTTTTACTGATGCGTCCGCGCTTTATCATCCATCATATTTCCTCTGGTTCTCTCTTCACAGTCTTACGCTCATTAATCAGAATGCCAAGCTCCTGGAGGGCGATTCGAGAGGTCTGTCATCTGTTGAGCTGTTTGGGGGTCTGAAGACGGCAGTTAGACACCCAATGCAGCACAAATATAAATGTATCGTTGCGTCACAACTTTGCATGCAAACCCTGGAGGTTTAAGAAGTGGATCATCTAAAACGGAACATTTTCTCATTATTATTTCTTCAGCGTTCTTACAGATGTATGTCGACACTTGTAAATGCATATTTTATTCGTGTTCAGCATTTTTGTTTGCTCACTCGTGGAGAATGCGGCGCATGAACATGTGCTGAACGTATGTGTGCTGTAGGTTTTCCAGGAGGATTTTTACCCTTCAGGTTGATTAATATTACTCAAAATCACTTTCCCAGCAGCACAATCTGTTTTTTTCCTCCGCTGTTTTCTTCATCTGGTGGTAATTTCCATAAATGTCAGAGCAGTGAGATTCCATACGGAACGAATTCATCTGCATGCTTTTTCTCTACCTGTCTTTCTCTCTCTCTGTTGTCTATATTGTCCGATTGTTCCATTATAAGATGTGTAATTTGAGAGTGTGGATGTGTCTGGAGCTGAATGAAAGGAAGTTCAGGCCTGTGGTTTCATGCAGTGATTTCAAGTAATGTATGTCATGATCAAGCATAGAAACAATATACACACAAGTACACAAATGCGTGATAGCCAACACGTCGCCAATGTGTCCATTGTAAACACTTTATGTGCAGTCTTGCATTACTGCTTTGGTATTAAACCTCAGTTCTTCAAATACTATCAAACCATACAGTAACAGTCTGGACCATTTAGTTGGTCCATTTAATCCACCATAACGAATAGTCCAACATAATTAATACAGGTATTCATGTTGCTATTTGAAAATGTTGTCTCCGTCTTTATCATGCATTTCCTCACATAAAGTTTTTACATCAGTGACATGTGGTGGAGCACTGATTCAATTCACAATGGTGTTCTTTTATTGTAACCTCATGTGTATGGAAGGTAAATCCAGCCAAAATTAAATAAATAAATGATATGATGAAAATGAAGATGAAAGCCAGGTTAACAATTTCATTACACATAACTGCGCGAACAGAAAATTAATGGTTACATAAAAACATGAAAAGAAATGGGTGTTTTGACATTTAATTTTCACTAAAATCTCGAGGCAAGACTGCCAATATGAAAATGCAAATGTAAATGTGAAAAAGAAATCGCGTATTTTCAAAGTCATGTCTATTACATGTTTATCCGTGGGTGTGGCATCTGCATTACTGGGAACGCCCACAAAAACCCCATATATCCGTCAAACAAACCATTCGAATGACATGTGTAGACCTTGTGAGGCACTTGTTCACATTCGCCTTTTCATATTTGCAGTCTTGCCTCAAGATTTTAGTGAAATTAAATGTCAAATTACCAATTGTTTTTTCTTCTTTTTGACAGGGACAACGCATTGTCAGTGTAAAAATGAAAATATAACAATTTCATTTAATTTAGGCACATATTGTGTGCGCTGTTATGTATGATGAAGTTCTTAATCTGGTTTTCATTTTCATAATTTTCATAATTTGGCACCATTTACCTTCCATACATATGGACACATTGTGAATGTGAAAAGTAGGGTATTATACATTTACAAATTTGTTTTTTATTTATATATACTTAGTTTTTTTTCCTTTAATGTATAGGATGTGAGGCTGAATGCGTGTATGAGAAATTAACAGCAGATGTGATGCAGGACATTTCCTTTAACACTTCTACTAAACAATTCTGTGTGGTGATATTTTATTTGATAATATTAAAAACTTGCAGGATGTCCAGGACATTTAGCACAAGTTGAAAATGTGACCGTATTCACTGATACAATATCACAGGATGAGCTGATTTATAATGAACGAGAGAACTTTGTCTAGTAAAATGTCTAAACTAGATCAAACATTTTGCATTTTTTAAGTTTGTGCTTACATTAAGAAAAACAACTATTGCCAATGTATCTGCAGTGTATGAAAAACCTCTTGATTTAGATTTTTAGAGAGCACTGAAATAGTTTTTTATGCGTTTGATTGCAGGCTCTTGAGTGATGATGTCACACACCTAAAGTAAAGGCCTGTCATCAACAGTAAGTGAAAACTTTTGCATATATTTTAAACCAGTGGTTCTCAACAGGGGGGCCCAGTTAAGTTCTAAGGGGCCTGAAGATTGTTCAAATTAGAAATATGAGTTTCTGTGAGTCAAAAAGGTTGTTTTCGTAAAGCTAGTCACAATGTTGTGACTAGTCACTAGTATGTACGAGATGTGAAGCCTCGCTCGCTGAAGTGATGACAAACTCAGCACTTGCACACACTGTCATGAGATAACATGTCTGAGGTCAGAGCAAACAAATGGCCATGCTCAGAGGTCGTGCTGTAATATCAGAGATGACTTCCGCTTTTTGGCTAGTTTTTGTCAAACCGAAGACTGGCGCCTCGATGTCTGATCAGTCGATGAATTTACAGACAGCTGTTGTGTGGACGTATCTGTAACAGGGACTGCTTTCTTTTCTCTTTTGGTCAATCTGTTGGTCAATTTTGCATCCTCGCAGACCAGCAGTTAAAATGTCAGCATCAGCACAAAAATAACACTTTGTCTCCGAGCATCATATATGGCACTTAGTGGGATGAAAGTGAGGGAGAGAATCTCTCTGTCAGCTCTTTATTGAGCCTCTGAAGGTCACATGAAGGTGAAGACAGACGTGCAGAATGGTTGGAAATCATCGATATTCTGACTCTCAGGCTGCAAATGGCTCGGTGGCAGATGGAGCCTTTGTCAGCGAAGAAAAATGGCGGGCGGAAAGAAGCGCTGCTGATTCGCCTGAGCAGAGCAGAGATGACCTTCCTCGCTCAGGAGAATCCTGATAAATTACCGTTCTTTTCGCCTTATTTACAAGAGACATGGAAAATGATCAGCATTCATATTGTCAGGACTCCGGAGAGGTGATGCTATTGCAATGAAACAACTGCATCAAATCTCCTCTGATTCATAAAACTTTACTCATGTCGTGTGTATTTAATGCGACACAATCACTTGTTTACTATAGCATGTAGGGCTGCAACAACGAATCGATAAAATCGATAAAAATCGATTATTAAAAACGTTGGCAACGAATTTCATTATCGATTCGTTGTATCGCGCGACTATAACGCGCGCCACATGTTTGAGTGGCGTGAGCGTGGCGTTTCTGTTGCGTGTCAGCTCTGTGGCGGCTGCGTCGTGTTTTCTGTATCTTTGCACACCAGCACCGTGCCTGACGCGGCGCTGGCGCGCTGCTGCTGCTATAGGTGACATAGAGGGAGGCCGCCGACAGACAAGGGTCTTGTATTCACGACAAGTTTAAACTTTTTTCACATAACCTACACCTTCCAAAATCCGAAAAAATGAGTAAGTAGGCTGTCTGTTTATTTAAATAACATTTCCAAATGTTTTGTAGCTTTATTTCCTGATGTTGGACCGTCACTCAGATGACACACTAGACTACGTTGTTATTGTAGTGTGTCATATTTTTTTCCTTTTTTAATCACATTGTTAAGAGCATAAAAAACAAAAATAATTCAGTCACCAATACATTTTGGGGTTTAATACGAACCACAATTCGTATTAAGATGATTCTCAGATATGTTATTAAAGATGTAACGTAATCAATTGATGCACGAGTTTACTTTATGCAATATGTGTTTAAGATGGACATAAATTAATATTCCCATTCAATGCAATGTATCTTTTCATTGGATATAGCCTAAGCATTTTCTTGGAGGAAGATTTTATGGAAAAAAGTAGTTAATTGGAGTATTCATTTGCAACATTTTAGTAATAATATCTCATACTTAATAGGAATATTAATGTATAATTTATTTCAATATTCACTTGTTGTTTCTCCAAAAATGCATTATAAACATGATTTAAGTCCTGATGTTTTCTACAGTGGACATGTAAACCCCGTAACGTGTAGATGTTGGTTTAATGAAATTCAATTTGAAAATACGTTCAAATAAATGATGATTAGCTTTCAAACATCAAAATGGTATTCGTTAATATGTATTCGTGTACAAAATTACATATAAACATCTTTTCCTATTCTATTTTGCCTGGAAACGCTTCCAACACGCTTGCGTGTCTCGTGAAAAATAGGCGTCGATTCAATTCCTAGTATGCACGCGTTTTCCGTGCGGCTCGTCTCACGCAGGCAGTGTGCAAGCTCTAACCTGTTAACATGGGAGCCGATTTAAAAACGGTCACGCCAGGCTTCTGAGACGCTCACGCCACGCATCTAGTGTGTCACAGGACTAAAAAAAGTTGATCGCGCCGCGCAGCATAGCGGAGAAAAAATAAATTAAAAAAGCAGAGCGGAGGTAGAGGAAAGACCATCAGAGAGACCCGAAAAAATTCCAGAAAAAAACAGCAAACCATGAGAGGCTTCTTGATGGGAAATGCATCATGTAAACCACAGCCAGCTGTAATAATAATATAATAAGTAATAATAAAGCTTTTGAAATATGTTTTGCAATGTCAGTTCTATTTTTCAATAAAGGGTTGAAAATGAATGCTTTTAAAAATTTGTATCCGATTCATCGATTAATCGAACAAATAATCGACAGATTAATCGATTATTAAAATAATCGTTAGTTGCAGCTCTAATAGCATGTGTTCATGTGTAATTCACAAAACAAACATAGAAACAATGATAAGCTCTACAAATCTTTTACGTTTAACAAATCCTTCACAGTATATTTTAAAGAAATTGAAAGGCAAAGAAACAAGAGAATGTTTGTTGTTTATCTTGTTTGACAATTAGGATAATTAATTCGACTAAAGCGTCCCAATCTTTAAATGAGATATTTAATGGAGTAACTAATGATGTATTGTGCAGTCTGTTTAATGGTGAGCCAGCTCTCACTCTTTAACACGTAACACATGTTCTCTGATTTTCACATTTGATCTCATTGTTTTTATGTGTTTTCGAATTCCTCTGACATGGGTGTTTTTGCTCAGAAATGGAAATGATTGTACACAAAAGGTGACATTTAGGTTCTGTTAACTTGTATGTGTTTCAGGTTGATTTTTATTGGCGTGGCTCATTGACATGCGTGATGTGTCTTTCTGCAGCAGAATGTACATTGTTGTACTGCGGTGTGTAATTATTGCAATAACCAGAGCTAGTTTTTCTTTTTTTGGTAAAAATACACAATATTATATTATGAATTTATTTGTGCAGATAAGATGAGGTTTGCTGAAGAAAATGTGAGAGTTTGTCTTGTTAAAAAACGGTATAAATTCACACACACACACACACACACCAGATATATGTAGAATTGGTGAGATGTGTCCTGGGAATTGTATCTCATGTTGTAATATTTGAAATGTTTCCTGAAAATAATGCTGCTTTTCAAATTAGCATCATATTGAATTTATAATGAGAAATGGCCTACAGGGACCCATGTAGTGACACGATCTGTGTTGTCTTCACTTGTTTTTAAAGCTATATTTGTTTTAAATACAGTCATTTGTGTTTAAAGTAGTTGGTTGTAGTCTCTTCTCTTTAAAGATGAATGTGTGTTGGCCGGTGGCATTAGCACAACACTGGATGATTTTTTATTTCCTTAACAAAGTAATTTGTTCCTTAACATTCACAGTGCTGTGGTACGTGATTTACTGGAATACATTGAACTGTTGACAGAAGAAGATTATATTTGAAAATTGAATTAAAAATGTAAAGAATATGAATGGTTTTGTTTGTTGAAATTGTCTGTTAAGTAATATTCTATAGAACAAATGAAGTATAAATAACGAGTCGATATTTGGGGCAATTTGCAATAATAAAAGATGAATAAAAACAAAGAAAATATTAAGCGGTTTTCCTTTTTTTTTAAAGACATTTAAAGACACCTCTGTGCTTTGTTGTTATTGATTTTAAGCACTTGGATTTTAGATGTGAAGGTTCGTTATTTGAATCACTCCGTTTTTTACTATGTTGTCATGTTTTTATTGAGTTAGTTAGCTGTATTTTTTGAGTTATTATGGCTTACATCAAAACAAACCAACTGCAGTTTGATCGATATTAAAAGGAATGCACAACAAAAAACGGTGAGTTAAAATAAAGCAATAAGCCCCAAGAAACATGCTGGGTATTTTATAACGGCTTAGTACGTGGCTCAACCAATCAGAATCAAGGACCAGAACTGACTGTTTACCAGGATAGTTTACCCCAAAATGAACACAAAAGAAGATATTTAGAAAAATGTCTCAGTAGGTTTGTGTCCTTATGTAACCGTGGACCAAAAAACAGTTTTAAGTGGCACGGGAAAATTTTTAGTTGCCAAAAATACACTGCATGTGTCAAAATTCAGTAGGATATCAGGTAAAGATCATGTTCCATGGAGATATTTTGTAAATTTCCTACCGTACATTTATCAAAACTTTATTTTTGTGAGTAATATGCTTAGGACTTCATCTAGACAACTTTAAAGGCAATATGTTTGATTTGTTTGCACCATTAGAATCCTGATTTTCAAATAGTTGTATCTCGACCAAATATCGTCCTATCCTAACAAACACTAGATCAATGGAAATCGTATTCATTCTGCTGTAAAAATCGTCATTTTGAAATTATTTGTCAGTGTCAAACTTTGTTCTTGCAAGAGAAAGCAAGTAGTACAGGTTTGGTATGACATTTTGTAGAATTGCCTTTTTTGGCTTAATTATGGTCGTAATATATTAAAAAAAATTATTTTAGTCGTATTAATGTTAATTCTCTGTCAAATCATTTGTGAACCACTGAGCTTTAAAACTAGCCTCTCTGTTGCTTATTTTCCAACACTCACCTGTTTACACGTACAAAAAATACAGAATCGCTGCTGCGTTTTTAATAAAACGTATTGACTGTTTTCTGATGGTTGGCTACAATGGTTGAAGATTATTAGGAGTCTCTCAATGAAGCATTGATCATTAAAAATATACATTTAGACTCCTTACTCTAATAACTTTGGAAAAGGCTGTTACCGCACAAAAATGTGTTAAAATCCGTGTACTCATTCCCACCCGTCAAATTCACCAGAGACACAGCTATTCTGAATTCTCTTACACTTCCTACATTAGATAAAAAATAAATGAGATGTTTGTATCTTGTTTCAGGACCTTAATTTGGATCTTCATATTTGCTTGTCACACACCTGATGGTGTGAAGTCACCAGGGACAGAAGAAGTGCAGGAATAATGTGAATGTGTTTGTAAACAAGCTGAGCTGAATGGTCCCGTTTCGTCAGGTTTCATTAATTTTCTCTTTATGGGCGATTTTCACGAACACATGTCCGGGTCACATTTCACCCCAGAAACCGGCTAAACAGACCATTTCTAAATGTATTATTTATAGGTATGTGTTCAGGTAAAATTATCATTTTTGTTTCATGTGAAGAACTCCTAATAATATTTCTCCCAAATTTCAAATAAAAACATTTGATTTTGTTGAAAATAAATAGAAAAGAGATGCTCTGTATATCTTTAAGACCTCAAATACTGCAAAGGAAACACGTTCATATTCACTTGTAAGCAATACAACAGTAATATTGTATTCAGGAAATGTTTTTTATGCTAACCTCGATTTTCGTTTGTCTTTTACATTGCTGTTGAATAACTTTCACTCATGAGGATTGATTCTGTTGAAATTAAACATACACAATACATCTAGAGTTTGGAATGGTCCCTTCATTTCTTCCGTGGCTTAAGTCAAAGAACTGGATTTGACAATAATCGGTGTATATGTTCACAATTAATATTCACTATACGATTTTTCTTTGATTTTAAACTATAAACCAAGCAAATATTAGTAAAATATACAGTGTGTGTCTCTGGTCGGATTTGTCTCTCATGTAATCATGCGTGTCCTTCATTAGGGTCATTCTGGTGTTTAGTTGAGCGCTGACACCAGAACACAAGATATGTGTGATAGATGCGAATGTCTGCAACGCTCACACTTTGATTTACTGAACTGACATGAACACACAACATCACAGATGCTCTTATCTCCTCACCGAAGCCTATTAAAACGATCATTGATAAACATAGATTACTGATCATCTTTTGTTTGTCAGATATGGAGTCTGCAGAGAGACTGGAACCCTCAACGGCTGGTCAGACCTCCATCAGATCCAAAGAGAA
Organism: Barbatula barbatula; assembly: GCF_947034865.1. Lineage (NCBI taxonomy): Eukaryota > Metazoa > Chordata > Actinopteri > Cypriniformes > Nemacheilidae > Barbatula > Barbatula barbatula. Next base: position 2,000,047 of record NC_136772.1, read on the forward strand.
GCCCAGCGACTCCTCACCAACCACAAACAATAAGAAAGGTAGGAGAACATCTGTGCAACATTTACAGAATAACTTCTAGGACTCTGTACCGAAGATTTCTACGTGCAAATACTGTCCATTATTATTTCTGTCTATTATTTTCAAAAACTCACACACCATGTTAGAACGCAGCAATACTATGCTTTGTTTGAATCTTCAATGCAGCTGTCTCGCGCTTTTCTGACAGTGCAGCAAAAAATTTCACGAGCCGCTTCATTAATAAACAAGAATTAAACGCACATCTGCTGACAAGCTTTTGCTCTTGTTTAGGCCTGTGATGTCCTTTTATTCTGAACTCATTCTGGTCAGTCATTATCTTCCAGGCGGGAGGAGATCTGCTGTTGACGCACTGGCTGTCAGATTAGCATGAGCAGGAAATAATATGGAAATTTTTTAAATTGCAATTTGTGCTTTTTTGGGCTCCCTGCGTCTTTGTTCTTTCTCATGATAAGAAATGTCAAGAGAGGTCTTTTCTATTAGAGCAAAAAAAGCGTTTAGAGGTTTTGTTTTTCGTTCATGAATTATGGATTTGACTCATTCACGACACACACTCACAAACATTCAGACACAAACTAGATATTTTATGACCAAGGTATCGCATTTTAATACGAGGTCCGTACCTTCATGCTTATATTATTGTAATCATTTAGGAAAATATTCTACTGACTTACATGGAAAGTTTGATGTTTACTGTAATTTAAACTTAAATGAATTATTGTAATAACATTTGCTTATTTATTTCGAATTTGTAGTTTGGAAAGATGTAGTAAAATTTGTCATGAATTATTACTTAAACTTAAAAACAAACAAAACAAAGACTTCAGGATATGCTTTTGTCTATTTCGTGAACCTCTTGGACGGCCGGGTGGATTTGATTATTCTGAAGAGTGCATTAATATTTAAAGGCTATTTGCCGATGTCATCAGGGGGGTTGGTAACCAGCCTTTCTGCGGATCTTTTCAACCATTTATATTCAGCGTCTCGTCCTGTGTCGACGGGCCGGGCCTCAGAGGAGCTGACGCTAAATATGCAGCTCATTAGAATGACATTCAAAGTGAAGATTTGTCTTTGTGTTGTGTGTAACGGTTGTTGTGAACCCGAAGAGAGTTTTTCCTGCATGCTGCTTTTGTCTTCCTCTATCCTCAGCAAATCCCGCGGGAGCTTTAACAGTAACTGGCTTAAAAAAAGACCATCAGTCCTTTTCAGCAGATACTCATTTCATTGCTTATGTGTTTGTAAAGAGCTTCTGATTTATGCATGCGCTTTAAAGAAGTGATTCACAACCCAATAATATCGTGAAAAGATAACTGATCTGTTTTTAATTTAGAAAATTAATTAAGAATAAATCAGTGATGTATGGAACGATGTTCTTTGTAAAGTAATGCCACCTGAAACATCACAGCCCCCCGATTTCCACTTTTGTGTTTCCTGTGTCTATGTAGTATTGTTGTCTCATTTTTCACAGCAAATATTCAGATGCCATTCATGCGGTTCATTAATTTGCATATCAAGTAATTCATTTAATGTTGTTTTTTAATTGATGGACAGCCCCTAATGAACATTTCTCGGCGGGCTTTATCAGCGATTCACGCATGATGTGATTCTCGTGATTTTTGGCGTATTTTATCTCTCAGGGCATTTGTTTGGAATGCTTGGCAATCACGGCTTGGGAGTTTCTTCAGTTTCTGGTGCCTTTCCCATGATGCATCACTCCTCTGCTCCCGTCCGATCTGAGTTTGGAGGTCTGGGAACTCTGGCAATGTCCATGGCGCTGGCCGCGCGCTCTCAGCTCGGAGCTTTACCAGGTAAAAGTCTGTTTAAATCGTCTCGGTTACGTATGTAACCTCCGTTCCCTGATGGAGGGAACGAGACGTTGTGTCGAACCGACAGATGGGGGTTTGACTTGAGAACCTATCATCTTCTGACTATTTTGAAAAGGCCCATGATATTGGCAACACGGACAGGGTTGGGTCTTCCTCCCCAGTGGGGAGTGCCTGCAAGTTCACCACCTGGTCCCGAAAGGGAGTGGTGGGAACTTTGGGCACGTAGCCAGGCCGGGGTCTCAGGGTCACGTGAGAGTTACTGGGCCCAAATTTAAGGCAATCAGGGGATACGGAAAATGCTTGTAGGTCCCCTACCCTCTTGATGGAAGCGAGCGCCAGCAGGATGACCATCCTCATTGAGAGGTGAGGAAGAGCAGTCTCCTAAGGGCTCGAAGGTCATGCTGCCCCAGGGGCTTGCCAGCAACTGGTTTGTGATGAGCGGCAATTGCGGCTACATACACTTTCGGTGTGGACGGGGAGAGTTTCCTCTCCAGCCTCTCCGGAAGGAAGGACAGGCACGTACCCGATCGAGCATTTCTCTCCATGAGAAGAGCACCAGGACGAGAAGAGGTGCCACTTAAAGGCGTAAAGCCGGCTCGTGCCCGGGGCCCTTGCCTGTATAATGGTCTGTACCACCGCAGGGGGTAGACCACTCAGGGTGTCCTCGTCCCATCCAGAAGCCAGACATGTAGGTCCCAAAGGTCTGGTCTCGGATGCCACAACGTGCCCTTCCCCTGCAAAGTCAGAGGAATCGGCCAGCGGGGAGTTGTCGTCAAGAGCATTAGCTCCGAGAACCAAGTCCGTTTGGGCCAGTAAGGCGCAACTACTCAGCCTTGATGCTCCTCTTCCCTGATCTTGCACAGGACCTGTGCAATGAGGCTCACTGGGGGGAAGGTGTACTTCCACCGAGACGACTTGGAAAGTGCTACCCAAGGACCCAAAGACCGAAACAGGGGGACTAGCGGTACGATCTGCTTAATCGCCCCCGCGATGGGGTGGTTCGACAGCCAGCAGTGCCGGTCCCCCGCCGGGGGAGACTCCACGGGAAGGGACCAGCTCCGCTGTGTTTCCTGCCTGGCGATGGCACAGCGCGTCACCGTGCTCTGCACTGCGCGTCACCGTGACGCAATGTCGAGTCGCCGAACACCGTCCGCAGAGGGGCCCAGCAGATGTTGGGATGGGGCAGGAACCATCCCAGTCCGACCAGGCAGCGATGGAATGGCTGGGGTCAGGCCCAATCTTGTTCTCCTTGGGTTCACCTCATCAGGAGCGCTTGTGCTTCCGCGGCAGCTGCTGATGAGACGGCGGACCTTCCCTTGACGTCTTCCTCCGGGGAGGCGCCTGAGGTGGGGGCGCCGGAACCGGGAACGACGACAAACGCGGCCGGGGCTGTTTAGGAGCAGACCCCGAACGGGATATCGACAGCCGGAAGGCGGCCGGCCCGCGGCGGGGCTCACCAAACAGCCCACCCTGCGAGATGGGAGCATCGAGAAAGCGGACCATCTCAGCGTCCCGCATTTTGGCAAGGTTGAGCCAGAGGTGCCTCTCCTGGACCACCATCGTGGACATCGTCCGACCCAGGGCCCACGCCACCACCTTCATCGCCCCGGAGGGCGAGGTCGGTGGTGGCGCAGAGTTCCTGCATAACCTTTGGGTCGGTCTTCCCTCGTGTAACTCTTTCACTGATGGACCTGCAGGACGGCCATGGTGTGAAGAGCGGGGCAGCCTGGTCCACGGCACTGCAAGCTCCCGACACCGGGGTGCCGAGAACCCACAAGCCGCGGACGGGAGGCTAGATTCCCCCCCCAGGTGGCCGCCGTCTGCAGCACAAGTGCACCGCGACGTCACGCGCCACCCGGGGTATGTCGACGTAGCCCCTAGCTGACCCCCCATCGAGGGAAGAGAAAGTGACAGAGTCAGTCTGACGGAAAACGCACCGAAAAGGGGGCGTTCCCAAACTTACCGAGCTCCTCATGCACCTCGGGGACAAAAAGGCACCGGAATGCTCCGAATGCTCGCGGCGGCCCAGGAGTGCACGGCCGACATTTCGACATCCGTTTCATCCCGAGCTCAACCCCCCGGGGGAGGGGGCTCCAAGGAATCATCCGTGTCGGAAGCCAGTACGTCACCCTCCGATGCTGCAAGGGACATCTCATTTTCGTCACGCATCGTGTCCGAGTACGTGGGGAAGGAGCAAGACGGCGAGGTGCCGTCTTTTAGGGCGTGGCTAGACGAGCGAGACGGGCATGAACGGTCCACGAGCCGGTGGCTGACGGATTAACGCTCACGGAATCCCCATGTCACCCACGCTGCTCGCTATCGCTGACGGCGTGGCCGGAGCCACCGCGGTCACAGGACGGGAAGCAAACGAGGTGGTGGCAGGCTCTTAAAAGAACACGGCCACCCGTGACTGCAACGTCTGAATAGCCATCCGCCCGCAGTGCGGGCAGGATTTATCCACAACGGTTGCGTCAGCGTGTTGGACCCCCAAGCACGCGAGGCAGACATCGTGTCCCTCCCCCTCCTCAATGAGTGTATTGCACCCGTGAGGACAGCGAGACATGCTGCGCTGTAGAAATTTGCTCTTTTAGAGAGAAAAACACCTCCGGAACCGCTGAGATGCCAGGGGAAGTCACTGATGAGGGACAGTCCACTGCACCACGTCAAGAAATCAGCTCTTTTAGAAGTATTGTCATCAGATGCGAAGGCTCCGAAGAACAAAAGGTGAATGAATGCAGCACGCCGTCTCCCTTTTATACCCGGATATCCGGGGGCGGAGTCCGGCATGCAAATTTCATTCGCCAATTTCATTGGCCTTTTCAAAATAGTCAGAAGATGATAGGTTCTCAAGTCAAACTCCCATCTGTCGGTTCGACACAACGTCGAGAGACCGACAGAAAGGGAACTAGACACAGTTTTGCCCTGCAGGTTGGTGCTGTTAAAGTGTAATAAGTTAAAGTGATAAGCCACAAGAGCATGCAAGCTATAGTAGTTTTACCACGGTAAACGTACAAATACCATTCAAAACGAGACACTAGGAATGCTATGGGGGAAAACAGAAATGTTCGAATAATTAAGATTTTTAGAAAAATATCGCTATGGGACCTTGTATCTCCAAACATTTTTGGCGAAGTTGACCAGCTCTTTTTAATGATTTACATTGATTATAAATTGGTCAAATCCAAAATCAAACATGTAATGTGACCAATAATAATGATTTGTGGCCCTGGACCACAAAACCTGCCATTAGTAGCACAGGATAGTGTGGGTCATTTTCCTTTCATGCCAAAAATCATTAGGATATTAAGTAAATATCATGTACATGCGCCTATAGTGTACTTACCTAAGAATGTACTGGGTAGTATAAGGTGTAAGTTTAGGGGTAGGTTCAGAGTTAGTACCTAGTTATTATATTTACTGTAATAATGTAAAGTACACAGTATATACATGGGAAACAGGAACTTAAAATATAGTGCTACCAGATTTTTTTTAAATTTCCAAAAATCAATTTTGTGCGTAATATGCTATGAAAAAGGACTTCATTTGGACAACTTCAATGGCGATTTTCTAAGTATTTAAATTTTTTGCTCCATCAGATTCAAGAGATTTAAACAGTTGTCTCTCGACCAAATATTGTTTGATCCTAACAAATAACGCATCAATGGAAAGCTCATTTATTCTGCCGTTAGATGATGTATAAATCTCAGTGACCCATAAGACTGATTTTGTTGTCCAGGGTCCCATTTATATATTTTTATAAAAGGCATGAAATATAGATCTGCTCAACAGCAAAATTATTTTAAGAAATGTTTTTAATTCACTTGTTTTTATTTATTTTTGGTCTATTTTCATGTTTTATTTATTTATGTATTTATTAACAGGTTTTAGATTTGGCTCTTTCCAAGAAAAAATGGTTACACTGGTAAACTTGATCTGTTCATGTTGAAGTTTTTCCTTCTGCCGTTTATTTTAAACTCTTCCAGATTGTTCCTGTAAACTCACTCGAGTGGCATGTATCACCTTTATTGCACACTCCATCAGGCCGACAGCGCACACTGACGCTGTGACATTTTTAAAAGCCTGAAGCTTCAGTTTGAGCCACACACGCACCTCTGTAAACACTTTGTGACAAACAACACTTGAAAACACTGTTGACATTTTTGATGCCTAAAAGTGAAGCTTCCGAGGTTGTTATATGTATTTGTACTTGCATGTGTGTTCTATGTAGGGCACGGAAGGTTTATTATTTGTCATAAAGTGGTTATTTAGAATCTTGTTTGTGCAGCTGTTTGTCTTGGATGTGGGAGGCGCACACAGGGGACGAGCTCTTGTGGAAATAATGTGTGGTGTCTGCTTTAGATTTACCGTCTTCAGTATGTTTATAATGAAAGTCTGCAAGGAAAGAGGATTTGATACCATGGTGTTCTGCACTGTCACAAATCACACACGGACACACACACACACATGAAGCGCGGCTTTCTAATCACAACATGGACGGATATGGATGGAAGCCACGCTGCCCACCGAGTGTTTGTATGGATCTGTTTGTTGACAGAGAAGTTATGATGTTGTTTGTTTGATGCAATGCCACAGTTGAGGATAAATTAAAGCTATTTGAATGTTTATAGACACTTTAGGGAAAGGTGAGACACTTATGTCTTTTGTAATTGATACGGTGACTATGAACAATGTTTTATTTAGATTTATTGGCTTCCCATGAAACTCGCTATTTTTTATGAATGTTGTTATGTCTGCGTGTTTTTGTTTGTTTGTTTGTTGCCTGTAATTTGAAATGATTCTGCATTTATAGCAGATAAACCTACAGTATTAGGTTTTTGACTACTTAGCTTGTGTTTTTGTGATTAAATTCTGTGTGGCTCTCTTTTCTTAGATTGGTTGCGTTCTGCAGATGCACAGGGTCAAGGGTCAGCTGTTTTATTTCCTCATCTTCTGGGTCTGCCAGCATTGTTTAGCATACCGTCACTCAACCAGGAGCAGAATCTCATCCAGTCCAGAGCTCCCAGTAAGAACACATTTACACCTCCTCAAGGTGCATGAAGAATCTCTCATAGAAAGCATTTTTAAAGCATCATACAAGTTGTTTCATGAGAATTATCGTTGTAAGGGTTCTTTAGAGGTTGTTCAGAAAATAAATGTTCAGAAAAAAACTTTTATTGAAGGTTCTTTTGGGAACAAAAAACGGTTCTTCTGTGGCATCCTTGTGAAGTTTTATTTAGAGGTGCGCTCCAAATGTTGATAACTACATGGTAACTGATTCTGTACTTTTGGTTTCAATTGAACTGAATTAATTTGTATGACATCTAATACTATATCTATAGTAAAGCATTAAATGTAAACTGGTGTGATACTGTATCACCGCAGAACAGAAAAAGCATGCTGGTGTTTCACAGTATTTACTGTTCCCGGTGTCATTATTTCTGACCACATTTGTTTTTGTCAATTACATGCAGACATCAATTTACACCTCTGCTGTCTTGTGAAATGAACTTAATTCTCACAGGTTAAACAGACGTCTCACTCACATCATTGTATTACAATTTGGGAAGTCTAAAGAAAATCTAAATCAACTAAGCTGCATTCCCGTGTCTCACCCACATACAGTGAAGAGAAACATTACACACTTTTAGTTTTCGAATTATTTAATTCAGTTTTGTGTGTATAGGCTAGTTCTTTTCTTTATGCATGTTGTTTTATTTAAAAGGCTCCTATGCAGAAAAACATTACAATAGTACAATATCTTAAAGGAATTGTTCACTTTCAACATACATTTTCATGATAATTTACTCACCCCTGTTGTCTTTCAAGATGTTTATGTATTTTTTTCTTTAGTCGAAAAGAAATTAAGGTTTTTGATGAAAACATTCCAGGATTGTTCTCCATATAGTGGACCTCAATGGACTCCAAACGGTTGAAGGTCTAAATTACAGTTTCAGTGCAGCTTTAAAGATACCAGATGATGAATAAGGGTCCCATCTTACGAAACGATTGGTCATTTAATTTTTTTTAAATGTATGCTTTATAAACACAAATGCTTGTCTTGCTCTGTTCTGCAAAGCACGCTTAAGACTTCACGTAATACATAATTACGTTGAAAAGATCACGCTTGACATTGGTTGGACAGGGCGAAAAATTCCATCTCATCTTCTCATCCAAGTTCAAAATCGTCTGAGATCGTTGTTTTACCTTTTAACTCCCCTTTTTGTAAACGGGGTTTGACTTAGTATTTGCACGTTCAACCTGTAAACACTGACTCTGTACTTACGTCTATTTCAAATATAAGTATTATGTGAAGCCGTTAACCCGCTTCACAGAACAGAGCAAGGCGAGCATTTGTGTTTATAAAGCATTTACATTTTTTCTTTTTTTTAAATGACTGATCGTTTCGCTAGATTAAACCCTTATTTATCGTCTGTTATCGTTTAAACCCCTTTGAAGCTGCACTGCACTGAAACTGTAATTTTGACCTTCAACTGTTTGGAGTCCATTGAAGTCCACTATATGGAGAATAATCCTGGAATGTTTTCATCAAAAACCTTTTCTTTTTGACTAAAGAAAAAATACATAAACATCTTGGATGACAACGGGGTGAGTAAATTATCATGAAAATGTATGTTGAAAGTGAACAATTCCTTTAAGTTCCACAGGTTCACTGTTATGCAATTACGCTTTAAAAAAATTCTGAAGAAGGCCAGTGGAACTAAAATGTTTTATGTGTTGGTATTGTAAGCAGACAAAATCATATCATAACTTGGTGTGTATTTTTAAAAACAGGACTGAATGGTTTGGTCAATGGATCACATGGAAAGTCAAGCTCCGTCTCCTCCGCATCCTCTCCAGTCCTCAGCGCTTCAGATCAAACCAGAATCCCAAAACCAGCAATAAACCAGCTGGAGGACAAGACCAGACACAAGACTAAAGAGGTAAAGATTACAGGACTTTTAAAAACATAATCATGATATAAACAATCATATACAGTACAGGTGTTTTATCAATATGAATATACCTGTTCTTAAAAATCTTGCACATATATTTGAATGATTTAATCTGATGTATCGACTGCACTGTGTTGCGTGTGCGTGTGCTTGTGCGTTCGCGTTCGCGTGTGCGTGTGCGTGTGCATGCACATGTTTGTGTGGCCGCTCATGTTGACTGACATTGGTCACATGCTTACAGAAGCTTTGCTGGAAACTGCCAGTTGTTTCCAACAACACCGACAGCCAGTCACCATCCGACCTCATCAACCATGACAGCCAATCAGCATCCACCTCTGGCAGCTCGAGTGAAACTCTTCACAGCTCTGACTCAGATGACTTGGAGGAGGATGATGATGATGACGATGATGATGATGATCAGACTGATGATAGTGTGGAATCTGAATGTGGAAAAGATCTAAGAGGGATGAAGAAGGTTTGTGATTTTGTTGGTTTGATATCATTTTGAAAAACTTTAAAGGGACAGTTCACCCACAAATGAAAATTATGTCCACAAAGGAAGATATTTGGAAGAATATCGGTAACCAACAGATCTCATCCCCCATTTACTGTCATAAATACTATATATTATAACAAATTTGAGTTATGCATTTTTAGTAGACATGTGAAGTCTGATTATAATATTACAATTCAGTTCCTTCTAAATAAAGTTAAATTAATCATTCATATATAAAACATTTAAACAGTGAACTGGTTAACTTCATCATTCAGGGGGAAATACAGACGAACAAAAAGAAGAATCTTCATACATCAATGTTGGATGCCACGGACCGTCTTTCTTTCACCTCAATACACATGGCATCATACCCTTTTCTCTTCCAGGTCTTCAGACCCTCAGACGTCCCCGGGAAACACACCAGTGTGATCCAGGCTACAAGTTTAGCAACCAGCACAAATCCACTCGGACTTATCACACAGCCGTACAAAGGCCGGGGCGTCCCGTCGCCTAAACTACTCTCTCATTCCTCTCCAAAACCCGTTTCTGTCACCCCGTCACCAAACCCTCTCTCGCTCTCTTCCTCTCCAAAGTCTGCTTCTCTCACTCCATCAGGGAAGTCTCTCTCAGTATCTTCACCTCCCATATCGGCCACACGGTCACCCTCTTCAAGAGCCCCTTCTCTCCAGTCGGATCATATCAAATCAGGCAGGAATTACCTCGACGAGACCCTCTTGAACTTCAGCAAACTCAGACAGGTGACAACACATTTCTTAAAAGTGTGTCGGTTTTCAAATTGTCAAATTGTTATTCTATGTAGCTTTTTACGGGTGTATCTTCATTTCTCAGATTGACAGTTTATCTTCTTCATTGTAATAAAAACAATAACTCACTCTTACATATGATAATAAATATATTATATAGTCACATAATGTATTCCAGTATGACTGCATGTTTGGGGGAATCGTTGTTTATAATTCATTGAAATGAGTCTGAAATAAAAGACGGATAAAGTAATTGCATCCGTCCATCTCTCTCTCTCTTCCTTTCTCTCTCAACATCCATCAGTCATTTCTACCTCAGGAGCCCATGAAGCAAGCCTTATCCTCAGCACTCAAAGGTGCACAGACGAAAATGTCATCACCATCTTTCAGTCAGACGTTTGAATCACAGAACAGTCAGAAATCTTTCTTCAACCATCTCTTCCTCCCATTACCTTCTATGGAGAGCCACCATCCCAACGGCGTTCAGGACGCTCCTCTGGCCCTCATAACCAAACCTCGCTCGCAAAAGTCACGCACCCCTGAAAAACCTCTACTGGCCATCAACAGCCCCGTCAACCTCTGCACGACTGGGACCTGGCGGACCTCGACAGAACCCGTGGAAATGGGTCGGACCTTCACCTCGCCTGCTTTAACCTCAGCAGCTAGCAGTGGAAACGGTTGTAAATCAGGGAGGGGAGGGGTAAAGAGAGGGAGGGAGATGCTGATGGGTCAATTCAGAGGGGCGGAGTCAGATCTCGCCAGCAGTAATGACTCTGAAGACTCATTAATGGACGAGGAAAATGATGTTTCAAACGACAGTATGTCAGGTCAGTATTGGGCTGGGCTGTTCAAAGGGATCAGCGGGCGTAAGATTTGGATTTGAATCATACTTTTTCTGGAGAAAGAAACACATGAAATGATGGAAAAAACTAATATTAAATCGCATGGATAAATATTTACAGAGCAATCTAAAATTTTGTCGACGGGGGCCAAAATGACAATTTGAACCTCAAATTTGACGCCAAATTACAGGGAGTGAAAAAGACGACAGCCTTATTATTTTACTTTCATACAGAGGTTGGTAGATCTATTTTGAATAATGAATATTTGTTGACTTCAGCAATCCTTGTTGTATTACATGCTAACGGTGACAGTCCAAAAATGAGTCCAAAAACTTTTTCCAAAGTTTGCATGATTGTAACTCAGGAAGTTTTAAAGATATCTTAATTTCCTTTTAGATTCTGGTTCTTAACAAACTTGGCTTTCGGTATCTTCATATATAAGACCCTATATAGTACAATCCCAGAGATATGGAAACATCAGTGTGGCTCCATGCACAGGTTGTACAATTGTACCCCTTTCCAATGGTCCAAAAACAAATATGAGTGATCATTGACGCTGAAAGATTAGTCAAAAGTCCACACTTATGAAATCGCACATCCATGCTTTGATTCTTTTGTCCTCTTTAGATTCAGACAGTAATTTAGATAGCGATTCTGATGATGAAGATGTGGATTCGGATACGGAAGTTGAAAGAATGCCTCTCAAACCCTTATCATCTTCGCTAGACACCTCCTTTGGCCGGACCACCAGCCCCATCCCTCTCAATCTACAGGTCCACAAGACCCCTGCAATTGGAGGGCCTACTATTGGGAACACCTTTAGAGAACCAACCAATCACAACTCAACTTTCACCTCTGACGGCGTGGCCACACCCCCAGGTAATCTAAAAATATGTCCGGGAGAATTGTCCAATAAGCGACTAAGAACCCTTGTTACGAAACGGGAATCCATGTCAGAAAAAAACTTTCCTTAACCTGTACGAACCCTGCCGGATTGAATCGAGCACAGAAATACTACGTGATACGTTCAACTCGTTTTTTGACAACTTGACCATGTTAAGCTTGAGAAGCCAGCACGTTTTACAGTGTGAAGAAGTGACTTGAAACGACATGTTACCTCCGTTTTAAAGTCTCTGTTATTCTCATCTGATGTTGTCAGGGAAAAGAAGAAGAGTGACGGATGAAACTGCGCTTCGGAAACCTCTGGAATATGGGTGGGTACTACGTGAACACTTGTTCTCTTTGAGTTAATGATATAAAAGTACAAACACATGATCCCCAGAAGGTGCCTGTAAATGAGGGATCTGCAACTTGAGCATCAGCTCAATCGTGAGATTTTATCCGGTGTCCAGTTGAGCGTGCATTATCCCTTGCATGATATGAAAGATTTCTGTCGGACTCAAAGGTCATGAAATGAAAACTCTTTTTTGCAGATGGCAGAGAGAGACGCGCATCACAAACACATGTGGACGGTCACAGGGGGTGGTGGCGTATTACGCTCCATGCGGCAGGAAGATCAAACAGTATCCTGACGTTATGAAGGCAAGACGTGCAATTATTTATACAGGGTGGTTGATACAACGCTTGCATGAAATGAGGTCCAAAAGTCTAAAAATAGCAATCTTTTGTATTTTTAAAAATGTATCGGGAGAGAAAAAAACAGTTTAGAGATATAAAAAGATTGCATCTTTAAAGCGTTTTTTTAGCCTTAACTACAATCCGTAAACTTTTTTCGGTTGCTCAAAAGTTATTGAGGTTATCTTACCCCCAATTTACGTGGGTACGCTTAAAATGATTTATAATTTTAGCTGTCGGGTATGATTTCATGGGAAATGTCAGTTTGACGTCATTTGATTTCAATCCACATAAAGAATTAAGTACGGTGACATAGAGACAAAAGGTTACGGATTTCCACCTTTAAACGTTTTTGTTTTTATCGCACACAGTATCTGACCAAACATGGAATCAGTGACATCACTCGCGATCATTTTAGCTTCAGTGCTAAAATAAAGGTTGGCGACTTTTATGAAGCCAGAGATGGATCTCAGGTGATTTCTTCCATGTGTTTTTGTCCCTTTATGGATCCTGACCATCTCTAATATGTGCTATTTGGTTTTTTTACGTTAAAGCATGTTGACCTTTTTCAGGGGGCGCAGTGGTACTTGCTGGAGGAGGAGGAGGTCGTCAGTCGTATCCAGGCGATGGAAGGTCGACGGGGTCGTCCCAGGAACCCCAAGCGCTCGGGTGTCCCCGCTGTTAGCCTGTCTCACTCCAGCAGGACAGTCTGTGGGGTTGATGAGAGTAAAGCTGATGCTCTCAGTGTCTCTGAGGTCAAACTGCTGCGCAGACTGGAGGCTCAGGGTACCGCTGACCTTTCTCAAACACACACCATTGTAAATAACATGGATTCATTGTTAATGTTAAATACTTAAAGCTAGATTAAAGGCCAGGAACTGAATTTAAAGGATTTTTTGTCAACTATTTCTATAAGGAAAACTATATTTGCAAAACTAAAAACATATGGCTGTTGCATCTTCATTGGATGTTTTTCTTGTTGGCTTGTTGATGAATTAGTCGTAAAGATTTTCTGAATCTGGCAGAAATCGCACGGCAAGCAGCTCAGATGAAGCTGATTCGTAAACTGGAGAAACAGGCGCTGGCACGAGCAACTAAAGAGGCTAGGAGACAAAAGGGTAAGAGATGAGTTAGATCTTTCTTTGTTTGAAGTGTGTTTTAGTTTGATCAAATTTATAAAAGACAGATACAGCTGTACGATAATTTCCCGAAAAAAGACGAGTGCCTGGAGGCGTGCAGGGCGGGGAACTACAGCACGAGCACACAATGCATCATCACACGGATTCTCTATAAGTTTGTGTTGTTTACATTATGCACCAACATGCCGATTGCCAACAAAACACAAACATATGACTTAGTTTGACTTACCGCGTGCGGTTCATGTGCGGCATCTTTTAGTTCTGGGACCGCTCCATCCATCAGTTTCAAACGATCTCCAAATCCAGCGTTATATCCACCGTCTGTACAACATTCATCACCCAAATGCAGTGAGCAAACAAACACAGCTGAACTTCCATCAGCCGAGTGAAGCCCCATTGATGGGCGTGCTTTTTCTCACGCTGGCTGGTTGACGCGTGGGCTTGCTCTTATCTCTCACACTGTTGTGGGCGTGAAACTTTCCAAAAGCTGTGTGATCCTTGGCGGAGTGAATCGAGCAGAGAAATACTACATCATACGTTCAACTCGTTATTTGACAAGTCGACCATGTTAAGCTTGGGAATGCATGATATGGCATGTTACCTCCGCTTTAAAGTTACATTTAAAATATAAAGTTGCATGAATAATATAATAAGTATAGTTATCATTATAGTTATCATTCTTGGTGTGATTGGATGTTCACTCCTCTGAATTTCCAGCCATCATGCAGGCAGAAGAAAGAAAGAAACAGAAAGAACACATGAAGATTATGAAGCAGCAGGTCTTTATTCACTTTCTTAGTACATCTTACTGGTCTTATTGTGAACATAAATCCAGGCCAAAATTCATTCTCTCACATTTCACAGGAGAAGATCAAGAGAATCCAGCAGATCCGTATGGAGAAGGAGTTCCGTGCTCAGCAAATCCTGGAGGTACTTATGAAGAGGATCAGTAGTTCATACAATACTGTATGTCTTTATATCATTTTTTTTAATGAGTTCATTTATATTTACAGGCAAAACGAAAGAGGAAGGAAGAAGCTGCAAATGCCAGAATGCTAGAAGCTGAGAAACGAATGAAGGTTTGCGTGCATGTTTTATGGTTTAAAATTGAGACGTTTTGTGATGGTCAGATATTTGTGACGTTGGAGCAGCGTAGTGTTTTTGTGACACGTACACCCGCAGATTGAACGGTGTGATATTCTGTATTATTTTGATTTGACGTTAACATTCATGTGCCCTGAAAATGCGCCCGTCAATCAAAACCCAGTGGCTGCAACATACTGAGGAAATAAAAGAGGAAACCATGCCAAACCTCCATCTCCATCTCCTCCTCTTTCAATATCTCTTCGGCTTTTCCTACACTTTCAGTCTCAGTAATGGGAATATTTGGGTTTTAATTTATTTTATCTCTGTGTGAAGGAGAAGGAGTTGCGCAGACAGCAGGCCGTCGTTCTGAAGCTCCAGGTATCAGATCTTCTTTCAATCTCCTGCCTCCAAAACACTCCATAAATAAATCCTGCCTCTTTTAAATGCTATTTTAAAGAAATATTCAAACATCTTTCTTTTTTCCTGACGCTGTGTTTCAAACCTGTATGCACTTTGTTTAAATTTACAATATAAGAAAAAATTGTCAGCATATGGATTTGCATTAAAAAATATTTTAAAGACAGAATTTGCTTAGTAATGTGTTATACCTTGATTTTGTTTTCTCCTGTCTTCATAATTTCATTTGCCAACTCTCTCTACCAGGAGTTGGAGAGACATAGACTAGATATGGTATGGGTATGTTTACTCACATTCGGCTGATTGTGATGAAGTTGTTTTGTGCGTCTGCATGATGCTCTGCATTGCTTCGCTGCATGCTTGCACTTGAGAAAGACAAACGGGCCCCAAAACCTAGTGCACATATGGCATCATAGACATGTCATAGACATATTCATGGTAAAGGCTGCATCATATACAGTATATTGTCTTAAACTATCATTTATATTGTCAAATTAAGAAGTTTACTAGGTTTTGGAATAGAGTTGTGATCTGATGTCAGTTGGAAGATTTTGTTGGATTTTCATTTGTGTTGTGTTGATGAAGCTATACTTTTTTCAGTTACTCCTCAACACCGATGTCCACGCAGCTTCATATCATCAACTGTTCTTTTCTGTGTATAGATGTCATCAACATTCACTCCAAAGCCGTGAAATGTTCATGTGCATTGACTTGCATGCCTGAAGCGTCCGTTTCTTTCTGATCTAAAATAGACGAAGCTCATGATCGTATGAAGTGTCTCTCAATAACTGAAAATAACTTTCCGTCTGATAATCATTTTTCAACTTCACTGATTTGTTGCATCTTGTTCAGATCTTGATCCACCGTGAAAAAAAACGATATCTCTCTGTGTTTAATGTAATGTCCGTGAGGTGCCCGTATAGAAACCTTCAATGCATTCGAAGTAGTTTCGGGTAAAGCAACTGCTTTATGCATAAATACATTTATTTCTGTCACCGTTTAAATGTAGCGCAAATGTATAAAGCACTTTCTACAGGTCTCAGACGTGTGTACATCTCGTGCAGAAATATGGTTTTATCCTTCATTAATGTGCCCATCCATTCATCCCTCAATTCTTTGTGTGTACTTTCTTTCCGTCTCGTTCTTCATTCTTTCTTTCTCTCATTTTTTCTCTCTGTGTTGATGTTTGCGTTTGTGGTGTTGTAGGAACGCGAGAGGCATCGGCAGCATGTGATGTTGATGAAGACGATGGAGGCCAGAAAGAAAGCTGAGGTCTCTTCTCCTCCATCCCTCGATCGCTGTCTCTCTTCTCTCCATTGCACCCCCTCTGTTTTCGACTGAATAATCTGAATGAAATATTGTCAGGCACACACACTGTATATTCAGGTTTGTGAGATCCTCTGATTCGTCACTTCAGGAGAAGGAGCGTGTGAAGCAGGAGAAACGAGATGAGAAGAGGATAAATAAGGAGCGCAGACAGAAGCTCAGACGGCTGGAGCTGGAGATGAGCAGAGAACTCAACAAACCCAACGAAGACATGTGTCTGTCTGATCACAAGGTGAATCACCCGCCTGCTTTATGAATCGACGACTTCGAGACAGTTCATCCGAACATTTACACGGCGTCACCGTTAAGTCCAATCTCATTTCATATCTCTAAGACTCTCAACCGCAGAAAAAAAGCGTAGATTTTCTAATCATTTCTTGACCACTCTTTTGTGCATTCGATATAAATTTAAGTAACTGTGAAGCACCTAATTAAAAGTAGCAAAATCATGATTTTGTTGCAAGTCCTCCCTAAATTTTCCCAAAGACTGGTTTCAGTTGTTTTGTCGTTAAGTACATTTAAGTCATCGAGTCATTTAAACCACAAATCTGACATGTGTGAAGAAAGATTGATCCGTACATTTCTTTCTCTTTCAGCCTCTACCAGCGCTGTCGCGGATTCCAGGTCTCGTCTTGCCGGGAGGATGTTTTGCAGACTGTCTGATGGTGATGCAGTTCCTCCGTTGTTTCGGGAAGGTTCTGGGTTTTGACATCAGCGCTGAAGTGCCGTCACTTGCTGTGCTCCAGGCCGGGCTGCTGAACGTAGGAGACCACATGACCTTCATCCAAGACCTGCTGGTGCGCATGCTGTCTGCGGCTTTATGTGACCCCGGACTCCCTCCTGGATACAGGGTGACTGGATGCACACACACACACACACTCGTCCAGCTTTTTGTGACTTGATTGTTTGCTCTAAAATTCTCTTTGAATGTCTTAATTCACAGCCAAATCTCTCATGATGTAATTCTCTTCTTGGTTCGGACGTGTTTAGGCTAGAACGGCTCTTGGAGAGCATGTGACTAATGTCAGGCTCGATCGGGACAATGTTTCAGAGGTGCTACAGATCTA
The DNA here is from genome assembly GCF_947034865.1 of Barbatula barbatula. Lineage (NCBI taxonomy): Eukaryota > Metazoa > Chordata > Actinopteri > Cypriniformes > Nemacheilidae > Barbatula > Barbatula barbatula. Next base: position 2,017,574 of record NC_136772.1, read on the forward strand.
TATGGAGGCTCAGTGTGGACGGACGGATTTAGCGTCGTTAGCCGAGAGCTTGAAGACCAAAGCTTTCCAAGCACACACACCTTCACAGAAAGCTTCTATACTGGCCTTCTTGGCCAATGAGCTGACCTGCTGCAAGAGTGTCATCAGGTGATCAGAACGTCTTTTCATTTGTACAATTGAATCACTCGATGTATTTTTACAACAATATATTTACATCAGTGGCCAGAAGGGAGGTTTGGAGGGGATGTTCAAACAATGACCCTACAGCTCTGAATAACGTGCCAAAATTCAACAATAAAAAATCCATATAAAAACAAAACAAAGCAAACATTGAACACATTTTTATCAGTTATTAATATTATATATTTATATGATTCTCTCTTGTTTATATATGCATTATACCTGTCGTATTGTATGTTATCGTAATACTGCCCATGGGAAATATTTTATTTCACATTTTTCAAATGCGAAAAAATTATTTTATTTTATTTTGTCCTTTTTACAGTGAGATAGACAAAAACATTGACAGTATGACCAGCCTGCGACGAGAAAAATGGTTAATTGAGGGAAACCTGCGAAAGTAAGATCACATCACAAACAGTACATCATACAAGTATTTTAACATGAATATCCCCAGATGCCCATAAACACCATTTATTCTTTACTTATTATTATAAATTTCTTATATATATATATAAGAGTTAATTATGATGTCATTGTGATATGGTGCCAGGTTTGAGTACAGTTATTCTGTTTTGGTGGTGTTCAGGTTGAAGAGAGTTCACTCTACGAGGACAGGAAAGAGAGAAAGCAACGGAGGTTTGGAAGACCGTCAGACTCTCAGCACGCCTGCCACCGGACGCAAACGCAAGCGTAAAGCTGGAGAGAGCGAAGACGATGATGAAGAGGAAGACGAGGACAGTGAAGAGCAGGGAGAAGAGGACGAAGAGGATTACGGAGGGAAGGGAGTAAAGAAAGCCGATGCATGTGAAGATGAGGTAAAGCGGGACCTGACATGAGTTTCATTTTGTTCATTTGGAAGAGGATTCGATGGATGCGTTTGTCAAAATATGAGTTAATTAATAATGAGGGAACGTTGAGGGAACGTTTCTTTGTTTAATAACTTGATCTTGCCTTGCAGGATGAAGGCAATCAAACCTCAAGTATCGAAGAGCTGGAAAAACAGATTGAAAAGCTGAGCAAGGTAGATAAACATATGAAAGTGAATTTTTAGTGAATTTAAGAAATAGATTTATTTTTATTTAATTGTCATTAAATAAGTAAATGTTCTGCTTGTGACATCGTGCTTATGTGTTTAATAAGAAGCAGTAAATCACTTGTACAGGATAAATTTGTCACGAGGCAAAAAATTAAATGCAAATGATGAATTCTACTATCGCTTCATTTAGACGTATATTCATTTATGAATATAGATTACATAATCATTTATATGTAACTGTAAAGGACGATTTGTGTCAGGATGTGCATCAATTCTCCCCCGTGTCTCCCGTAGCAACAGAGTCAGGTCCGCCGGAAGCTGTTTGAAGCGTCTCACTCGCTTCGCTCTGTGATTTTCGGGCAGGACCGGTATAAACGCCGATACTGGGTGCTGCCGCAGTGTGGAGGGGTGTTTGTGGAAGCCATGGAGAGAAGTGAGGGTGAGATATTGTGGTTTCACGATTGCATGGAAACCATTACTGCAATAACCATGTAAAAAATGTAAATGTAAATGTAAATGTAAATGTAAATAACCAGGAAGAAACACTTTCAATTCAAAGTGAACAAGTGTGTGTTTTACTGTACGTTTTTCCCTGTGCCCTTCAAGGTCCGGAGGAGTCGCAGAGCGAGTGGGAGAGGTTAAAGGACACTCCTCTCATCCAAGTGAAAGAAGAACCGTTGGAGACGCCTAAAGAAAGACGTTTAAAAGCAAACCCTGATGTGAAACATGAACCCGCGTCTCCAAATCCTCTTAATGAAGTGGATTCTCTCAACCTGTTCCTGCAGAAACCAGGCTCCTTCTCCAAGCTCAGTAAGCTGCTGGAGGTGGCCATGATGTCTGACGAGACAAAACAGATTGCGTTACCCAGCAGCCCCGCTCCAGTTCCCAGTACCTACCTCAGGCACGCCAATCAGCAGCTCCATAAGGTTCTGACGGAGAGGAACTCTCATTGGTTCAGTCTGCTGCCACGCTCTCCGTGCGACGGCTCGTCTCTGACAGGTGGTTCCGCCACTTTTCCTTACTCAACATCTTCCTCACCTCCAACCTCTTATGGTTGGGTCCGATCCCCGTCTGCCCCGCCTCCTGTTGTCTCTGCAGGACCCAACAGCGCTGCGGGCATCAGTAACTCTTCGTTAACGGCACTGCGGGTGTGTATGCGACGCGTCTGTGTTTGTTTGGGAAAGCAAAGTCCTTTTTCCAAACATGTAGTGGCCATATGTTTCTGTTTTTTATTTTTGTTTAAAGCTCACAAGTTTTGAAACAACTCGGATGTAATCTTGATGGTGTTATTAACAGAATATTTTCCTCTTGTGTGCAGATGAAGTCCATGTCCTTGTCTGTGATGGACCTGCCTTTCTGTTCATGGTCCAATGGGGACGTTTCCTCCTCCGGGGGCTCCATGGCCCCCATTCTCGGTGGTCTTTACCCACCCACTGAGGTCAGCAGAAACGTTAACCCTTTCTTGAACACCAGTAGACGCGATTCCCCTACATCTGCAGAGAAGAAACCTCTGTCCTCACCTGCTATTGAGATGTCTAAACATCAGGATTACCCGTCACCTCAACCTATTCCTAAGGGTAAGACTGGAAAGACATCTCCATTCATAGTCTCGAAATCTGGTTTTGAGGTAAAGTTTGATTTCAAGCATTAATGTCACTCATTTTAGCTGTGTTTTCACGTAATGAAAAGAAATAAATTCTAGGAGCAGTAACCAAACATGACCACTAGATGCTATGTGCACTAGTACCTGCCCCAAACTACAGAAATTTATAAATGGAAAAAACAGACAGGAAAGTTTAAAGCTTTACAATGTATCGTTTATTTTTTTGAATTAATTTCAGGCACAGAAATCTGCCAACTTTGTAGCCCGTGCATCACACATGCGAAAAAATCTATAGTTTAATGCACTATGAGTCACAATGCCGGATGCTTAAATTTTAACATGTCTCGTGTGTGTTGTAGAGATGCTGAGCGGCTGGTGGAGGGTGACAGACATCGATGAGTTGCGTTCGATAGAGAAAGCATGTCATTCCCGCGGGTTCCGGGAGAGAGCCCTGCAGAAACAGCTTCAGAAACACATGGATTATATCTCTCAGCTCTGTGCCAAGAACAGAGATGGTAAGTCATGAACTTCGTTTGCATCTCTGTAGGTGATGTTTGAAATGTATTCATGCTCTGTCTTCATACAGTTACTGTCATTGATGTCTCTGAGCTGGAGAAGCATCTGATCTCTGAGGACACCGTCTACAGCTGGTGTGTGGATGAACAGGTCATGGACGTAGACATCGGTGTCCTGCAGCAGGTCGAGGAGCTTGAACTTAGAGTCACTTCTGCCAACCTGCAGGTCAAGGTATTGTCTTCGGGATCATTTGGACATTTGATTTTTAAAACTTTAGAAATCACGAGTCTAAAATGATGAATGTTTGTGTAGCTCTTGCTGTTATTATACAAACGTTTTTTTATTGACCAGAAGCTGTCAAGCAAGCACAGAATATCAAAAGAGCAAAATGTAGACACCAGATGAAATTAATACATAAATAAAGGATATTTAATTGGGTTGTTATTTATATGCAGTATATGCCATTGCAAAGAGTTTGGTTCCAAAATGAGATCAAAATCATGTTTTTTTATTGTGCATTCCAATTAATATCAATCAAACTACAGTTGTTTTGTTTTAATACATAATAACAAAAAGAAAAACAGCACAATAAAACGAGAACATGATAACATAATAAATATTATACAATTTTAGATATAAATAAATACATTCTTTTTTTATGTTACCAAACTCTTCATATATATATATATATACATAATAAAATCTTAAAGATATTTGTTAAACATTTTGATTCAGTTGTAAATATTCTTGTTAGTTGTATTCTGTTCAAATATATGAGTAGTGAAACAAGAAATTCTTCTGGACCAGCGTTGTTTATATCTTCAGATTTATCCGATTTTTTTATATCACTTTAAAGTGAATCAGTCTTTTGAATCAAACAGTTTCATGGAAATGAGCCGAACTTTATTGGCATTGCTACTGACGTACTGACTTAAATGAGAGACACCATTAAAACTCTCTGCTCTTATACTCATGAGTCTCTTTGTCTAATGACGCTCTTTAGGAAACTTAAACCCCAAGTGCTTTAATTCGCTTTATATTATATCTCCAGCAGTATCACTACAAATACATCACAGTTAATAGATTGACTGAATTTTATTTACAAAGCAGACTAGCTTTCAAAAGTACTTGAACACTAATGTTTGTAAAAAAAAACTTTTGATCTGAAGGGATATGCCTACATTTCTGAAAATAGTTTAATAGACAAAAATATAATTTAGCAAACATGACTTTGACTAAATAATGAAGAAAGGGCAGTCAATAAGAGCCCAGAACAGATGGGAACTTCTTTAAGCATCTCAGGGTGAAACCTCTAGAAGCTGCTTAATAAAAAACATTTCTGAAAATTCTAGTCATAGGGTGACTAGACCAAAGTTTTCTTTTTTGTAATTCCCTTTGTTTTATTATGTAATTTAGATGAGTTCAATAATATTCTACAATGTTGAAAAAATAGGAACACATAAGTAAGTGTCCAAAACTTTAGACCTGTAGTTTAATTCAAAACACTCCAGAGAATAGCATCTTCATAAACCACGGCAGTACCATTAGGTGTTTTTTCTCTTGACAGCACAAATAGTGTTGTTTAAAATATGTACGAAATAAAAATGCCTTTCTGTACAGTAGTACATCATGACACAATATCAAAACACAGTTTTTTACCTGTTTGACAGGGCTGGACGCCCCGCGCATCACAATCGCACAGTGAACACCTGGAGTACCACGAGCACAAACCTGTTATCGAGGGCAACCAATCAGATGACAGATCCGACGGCGGCATCGTGCGTCATGCAAACAACCCTCTAGACATAGCGGTGATGCGTCTGGAAGAGCTGGAGATAAACATAGAACGAAGACACCTGAAGAGTCCATTAAACAGCAGCGTTCAGATCAGAACGAGTCACACGGGTACGGTGACCGCATCAGCATCAGCACCATCACCTGCTGGAGCCGATGAGGACGGGTTGGTCATTTTTTACTCCTTACCTCTGTTCTTGAGCACAATAGAAGATATTTTGGAGAACACTGCCACTGACCTTTATTGACTTCCATTATACGAACACAAAACCACAGAGACATTTCTCCAAATACCTTCTTTTGTGGTACACAGAAGTGAGTAAGTCACACTGGTTTCGAACGACAATGAGGGTGAATAAATTATGAGTGATCTTTTACCTTTTAAAAACACTGCTCCGATAAACAAAATAGGTCAAATTACTTCAACATATTGAATTTGCACACTGTGGTTTCTCTATCAGCATTTGAGTAATTGATCATGTCTTATTTATTCAGAGACACTCACATATAGAGTCTAAAATAAACACTCAGAGAACGCTGTTTCTTTAAACTGTTATCATATCATGTTCTCCGTCGCTTTCTTTTTCTTTCATCTCTCTGTCTGTCACTCCCTCGCCCGCTGTGGCAGGGTTGAGGACGATCTATCTCCGGGTCTGAAACAGTGGCGTCAAGCTCTGGGTGAGGTTCGGAGCTCGAGTCAGCTCGCCATGTGCCTCCAGCAGCTTCACAAGTCTATTGCCTCGGACAAATCCATCATGAAGGTGGTGAGTGTCATGTAAATACACAGTTCACAGGCTTTCATCCAAAGCAACTTACAACAGTGAAGGAAACAATGAGGCGATTCGTCTTCGAATCAATAGGCACAAAAACAGGTGTGAACCAGATCCAAAATGTCGTGACATTTGATCGCCCAAACTAGAGACCCTCGCAAATTTTCATTTCATATCAGCGTTTCTAGATGTGTTGTCGCGATTCCAGTCAAATTTAAACCTTGACATCCAACAGCAATGTGAAAGACTGACAGCATGACGAGACGCATGAAAACTGTGATAAAAATCCAGGTTATCACATAACAAAGACCTTTTCCTAAACACATGTAGAAATATGACTCTTGCGTTGCTTAAAAGTGAACTTGTTTACTTTGTCGTATTTGAGGTCAGAAAGAAAGGCATCCAGTTTTCTGCAATGCAAATAGAAACAATATTTTTATTTGACATTGGAGAGAAATATTGTGAGGAGTTCACAGAATGAAACAAACACCATCATTTTAATTAAACAAACATATGAATAGTACATTTTTAAATTTGAACCGTATTTGTAGGATAAAAGCTAAAGCTTTATAGAACACATCTAGTTTGCCTGAACATGCATCACATATGAACACATCTGAGTCGTCTGACAACCAGAGACTGATATTTTCTCTTTTGGTCAGTATTGTCAGATATGCCATAGGGGGGGCGATGAGGATCTTCTTCTTCTGTGTGACGGTTGTGATGGAGGCTGCCACACCTACTGTCATAAACATAAAATCACCAGCATACCATCAGGAGGTTGGTTCTGTCCTGCCTGCGTGTCCCAAGTGAGTCTGCACGTGATATTAAATGAGATCCATCCTTATTGTTCCAGCCTTGTTTTATCGCCTTTTATTTTCTCGACACAATTAAAGATGCATTAGAGATTTGCATTCATGTTCCCTTCATCACACCTCTCAAACATAATCTGTTCTCATGTTTGCTGCCGTCAAACTCGGCTTGATCTTTTTGATGACTGCGTGGTTTGCCGTCGGTGATGTGATGCTCATTGCGACCAAATGTGCCATTCTGAAGTGTCAATGAGATTCGAAGGCGTGATAATAATGGATTATCACAAATATTTTTGTTTTGAAATGTGTGTGTGCGCGTGGAGCTGTTGCTCTCTCGGTAAACGGTGTTCGGCTCCGTGCAGGCAAACAGTCGGTCCCTGAAGAGCAGGAAGCCCTCGAATCGTTCAAGTGAAGAGCTGAAGAAACTCAGCGAGGTCAAACGGAACGGCAAAGCATCTGCGACGGGAGAAACCTCAGAGGACGAGTCAGGCCGTGCCAGCAGCTCTCCCAGTAAAGTGACAAAGGAAATGAAAAAGAGAAAGACGGAAGATCCATCCACAGGCCCAGTTGAGCGTGAGAGCCATGCGTGTGTGAAGCAAGTCACGACAGCCAGAGACAACATTAAAGACGTGACCATATGCAGGTAAATCATCACTGTCTGAAGTCTGAATTGCATTTGATTCATTTTTTTTGGCACACACCTTTATCCACAGCGACTTATAAATCTGATCTCTTACTGCTCATCAGAATTCTCTTGGCCGAGCTGGAGAGCCATCAGGACGCCCGGCCATTTCTCAGACCTGTCGATCCCAAATCCGTCCCGGGATATCGCAAGGTGATCAGGAAGCCAATGGACTTCTCCACCATCAGAGACAAACTCACCAACAGCCAGTGAGTACTAGCCGGGATGCAGAACCGCACAGTCAACCCCCCCAAAAAACATTCTGTCCTCATTTGCTTGATGTTTCATTTTTGTCGTTGCAGGTACTTGAATCTCGAGACCTTCATTATTGATGTGAACTTGGTGTTTGATAACTGTGAGAAATTCAACGAGGATCATTCGGACATCGGGCGGGCGGGACACACTATGAGACGGTTCTTTCACAGCCGCTGGACTGAGCTGTTAAAGCAGAAACTCACATGAGATGACATCTCTTTACTCTTTACAAGATGTAAAATATCCAGTAAACCAGCATTAGGCACCGAATCACCTCATTCTCAAGCCGTTTCATGTCTGCTAGGGTTTGTTGAAGAAAACATTCACATCCAGAGCATGGAAGATGTGAGGAAACCTTATTTTTAGAAATCAGTCAAGGTCCTTCAATGATGTAAATACACGTTTTATTTCTTTTTTTAATAAACGTTAATATGATAGTGAATGTATTGTATTTATTTATTTTACGTTCATTATTTATGACTTTAAAACGTCTTTATTTTCTATGAAAAAGGAAAGGTTACGAAACTTAACCAATGGTTTTCTTTCTCGAATATAAAGAAAGCCAATAAACCGTTAGGTTGTGTTAGAAAGCTGTGTTTTTTATTGTATACAGTGCATATTTGGTGACAAGCATCCAGACTCATTTAGATATGTTGTCACGTGTTGACTCGGATTATGATGTAATGTTTTCTTCTCCACCTCAGTTGTCCAGGGCACTCTTAAAAAGTGCCTTTTCGAAATCCTTTATTTTTACAATTCAAACCTCAAGCTGAAATCCACAGGTGACCATTTGTGCACATGTGTTTGTAGGCAAACATGACTCTTAATGTTGCTCATATTCGGGTAATAATACAATCATTCAAAACTGATTTGGTGGAGAGCACTTTTGGCACAGCCCAGTAGTGGTTTTGTTCAAATTTGCAGTATTTCTGTCTGTTGTCTTAGTTAGGTACAAAAACACTTGAAGTTTATGTTTATGAGGGCATTGCATTGAAAGGAGGTGTTCTGTTTTGTAGGAGTTGGTGACACTTAATAAAAACAGAAAGGTTTTGAGGAGTTGTATGTGTGATGTTTGCGTTACGATCGGTTCCCCAACGGAGTGTTTTTACACACTGGCTTGTAGTTTTACGTCAGTCTGTGTTTCTGAGTTCAGCACACTGCGGTGGCCATCCTACAAGTGTAGCGTTGAGGATTTATTGCTGATATATGTTCCTCTCACCTTTATCTACTCAAACAACAAACTGCTAAGGTTAAGGTTTCACACTCGTCACCTGTAGCTGTGTTTGTACAGGTGTTGTGTAACACACTGATAACCTCACAGGTGCTCATGAATGAGATATCATGTACCTCAGGCAACAGATTCTGTCACATGATGTCCCTGCTTTGCACACAGCTGCCGTCCAGGAAGTACATGGCAAAAACAGCCCACTAGGCAGCTCTTTACATTTATATGTACTTATTAGCTTGTGTTTACGTAGCTATACAGTTCGATGTACACTTTGATGTGAAACTTCTGCCATCAGGTGAGTTAGTAATCACTTTTATCAAATTAATATGCTGGTTTTGAATATAAGAAATGTGATTTGGACAAGCTCTGACATTTTAAACCCAAATACATGCCAAATTAATAGCATCCGTTGTTTAAATTATTTCTTTTTTTAACATCTAGTCCATTTTCTAAATTGTGATAAAGAAATCTTTGTGACGTAAGTCTAGAATGGTTGTGTCACATTCACACTCAAGAGTGGGACATAAATGTGCACATTTAAGCCGCTGTGAGCGCTTGATGCAACGCCGCCGCCATATTGGAAAGGGCATGACGACCTTAAACGCATACAATTTAACGGGGATTCTGTTTTCTGGATAAAAACGCGAAAACGATCGATTACATTTCTCGACTAGTTTTAAATGCCTATGAATCCTTACAATTACAAAAATAAGTATTAGAAGTCGATCAAAAGAAGTAACCAGAACGCTGTTGTGCTCCAAGTGGCGTAGATAATAATGAATTGAAATCTGTTAAGAAATCTATTTTGTATTTGTTTCATCTCGTTCTCGTTTTTAGCTCCCTCGTTTACTTTGATACAGTTATATGGTTATAGTTAAGTTTTGCCCTTCCCAAAATGTCGGCGCCGTTGAGATCCGATTCAGCGGTCAGTTTGGCGTCAAACTGTGATACAGCGATATAGTGGCTGTGATTTTTTTCAGCTGCATGTCCGTAACATTACAGGTGATTCCCGTCGTCATGACATCGCTAGTGCACACCCTTCGAGAACACCGGGATGACGTCAACTGCTGCGCGCTCTCCCAACGTTTACTGGCCACCTGCTCCGGAGACAAAACCATCCGAGTTTATTCCCTGCAGGACTTCACGGAGCTGCGCTTCTCTCCTCTCTCCGGTCACGGGTACGCCGTCCACTGTTGCTGTTTCAGCAGCTGCGGGAGATATCTGGCGTCTTGCTCCACGGACGCGGTGACAAAAGTCTGGAGCATGTCCACGGGTGAAGTCGTGGGCGCGCTGGAACACCCGGCGCGCAGTCCCGTGCGCGTTTGCGCGTTCTCTCCAGATGCGCAGCATCTTCTGTCCGGCGCGTCTGACGGGACTGTTGCGCTCTGGCGGGTGTCATCAAAGACCCTACAGAGGTGAACAACGTTTGTAGGCAGATGGGAGCAAATAGAACATCAATAGTACAATAGCTGCACTTCAACGCTTGGTGGTATTAAATGTAATAGTACTAACAAGTATGAGCATTTTATGTATATCATTTATTTTCTATAAGACATAAAGGGTAATAAATTGATTGCATGCATCGTCTTTAGATGTTCTCGGGTCAGTGAGGGTACCGTCCTGGCCTGCTGTTTCTCCCCATGTGGTCAGATGTTTGTCACGGGCTCTACTCAGGGAGAACTTCACCTCTGGAGTATGAACATGAGCTCTTTATACATTCAGAGAGAAGCGCATGATTTAGGAGTCAACTGCTGCCAGTTCTCTCCACAGATCTGCATAGGTAAAGCATCACGCTGGGTCAATATTTTCTCTCCTCCCTGCCCTGAACATACCAGACTGTGATGGGTTGCATTCTATATCAGTCAGAAAGTATTTGTCCTTGTGTGTCTTTAGTTCTGGGAAACCCCATTACACAGTTAGTACGGTATAACAGTTATGACTATGGATACTCCCCATCAAACATGGAAACTCAATGTGTGTGTGTGTGTGTGTGCGTGTGCGTGCGTGAATATGATATTTTAGATGGTCCTGCAGTAAAGTTTCGATTGGCCTCCGGCGGGCAGGATAACCAGCTGAGGGTATGGATCGTTTCCCAGCATGCAACAGCAGGTACTCTCACTGCCTTCTGTTTGTAGCTCTCTCACACACTGTGCTGTTCAGTGAACCTAAAACTTTTTGAAGTTTAGACTGAAAAAAATCTAACATTCTCTTGAAATGTTTGATTCCTTCAGAGAGTCCAGTACAAGTGTTCTGTTTAGAGCAGTGCTTCCTAACAAGTGGACCGACTAGGGGCTTCCAAGGGTGCTTAAAATGAGACAAGACAAGCATTAAAGATAAAGTTCACTTGAAATAAATGATTCTTTTGTAATGTATTCACCAAGTTTTGAATGGCATGGTGGTTAGTCAGTGGGTGAATTATCCATTTAAAATAAGCTAAAACAACAAAAATCAAGGTGTTTGGTTGTTTGTTATTACAAATATAACATCTGATTCAACGGTAGTCGTGCTGACTGCAGTGTGTGTTCAGTACCACGGTCTGCAGGGTCTGTTGGTTCAACGCAATGCGGCATGTAGAACACTCACACACACATTCACACACACACACACACACACACACACACACACACACACACACACACACACACACACACACACACACACACACACTTGTGTGCCGTGTGTGTTTTTGTGTACGCTTGTGAGTGTGTGTTTGTGTGTCAACCTCATGTCAAAAACGGTCATAAATCATACAGAACGATATTTTGGGAAAATCTAACCCCCGGTTTTACAAACAAGGCTTAAAGTCCCAAATTAAAATGAAGGTTTGAGCTGTCCCGACTGAAGATGAATTGCCCTAACACATCTTCAAATATGTCATTGGCATTGTTTTGTCTCAAGATGCACACCAGTAATATTTTTATCTAAGGCATTTTTATATAGAAAGCAACGTACATATCATAATTCAACCAAGGCATAGTTCTGGCTTAAGTCACGTCTTGTTGATGAAACCGGGCCTTAAAAATGCTAAAAGTTTTCAATATGCAGTTTGCACGGTATAAAAATCATCACAACTATATGGACTTTACCTACGGGGATAATAAACCAGACGTGTGTGTCATACACAGGTTATGAGATGACACTGATGTTTACTCTCTCTGCTCAATCCGCTCCTGTCCTATCATGTGCCATCTCATTTGATGGACAGCTGCTCGTCTCCGGGTAAGCCCCTCCCACTCATAACACTCTAATTTTCTTCTTCCATTGTTATCTTGTGTAAACTATCGCTATACATTGTTGTCACACGATCTTATCACATTGCATGTTCAATTCATTGAGTGTTTAACACGTATTACAAACAGGAAACGATAAACAAAAATGGTTTATTCGTTGATAACGGGAGGTCGGTTGAGCACGTTGCTTCACATAACTTCAGTTTATTCACATTTAGGCAAAGAAAGTCAACTTGATACTACAAACTTTATACTGCAGATATACTGCTAATATATGCAGAATCTTTTTGGTCGTTTCTCCACTAGGGGGACATGTAGTGTCAAAATCTCAGTGTTCAGCCTTCACATTCTAAATTTAAGAGATGTACGTTTCCAACATTTTCCACTACAGATGAACAATACAATAATTGTCTTCTAAATAAAGATGTATTATTAATAAATCACAAGTTATTGAGCAATCAGCATTAATTCCTTTTAGCATTTCTTATCATTTTTTACTTTATATTATAAAGAACACAGCACTGTGTACCTTTTATCTGCAGGTCTGTGGATAAAACTGTAGCTGTGTATAATGCGGTAAGTGATTATTGTTTCCCTCATGATATAGATGTACAACCTATAAACCAAGAGAAGATGTGGATTAATGAATGTTTGTGTGTGTGTCTGTACGTGAGCAGGATGGAGGAGAGCTTTTACACACTTTAACACACCACGACAGGCGAGTCTCTCTCAGTATGAATGCAGAGTTTGGTTTTGTTCACATTCAAACAGTTTAATACGCTTGTGAGTGCGTAATGTCATTCCGTCGTTGCAAAACCATATAATACCACACAAACGCTAAACGGTTTAAAAGTCTTTATTTCTATCTTACAGCTGAGAATTTAAAAAATGTTCTTGAACAAATTGATTTATAGTAAATTGAGGTGTAACTTCTGTTTTTTTGTGCACATACAGAATCATTTTAGGGATCAATTTCAGCATTTAAATGCAGTCGACCCTCATGCAGTGTGTGGCTTAAAGTTCACCTAAAACCTAAACCTCGTGTCATTTCAAACCTGTATGACATTCTTTCTATTTTAAAGGAAGTGGGTAATCGAACAGCACCGGACCCCATTCACTTGTATTGTATGGACACAAAACCAATGCAAGTGAATGGGGTCCAGTTAACAACATTCTTCATAATATCTTCTTTTGTGTTCTGCGGAAGAAAGAAAGTCACACAGGTTTGAGATGACACGAGGGCGAGTGAACGATGACAGAATTTTCCTCTTTGTTGAACTATCACTTTAAGTCCCTCTCTCTCTCTGTTGTAGATATGTGACTGCGTGCGCGTTCTCTCCCTGCATGCTGATGTTTGCCTCGGGCTCTATGGATAAGACGGTGAATGTCTGGAGAATTGAAGATGGAAATGCTCAGTCATGTAAGCACACAAAACTCTTTTACTTCAATATACGAATGAACTTCTCTGCCGCTTCTCCTAAGATCTTTAAAGAAAACAAACTGAAGAATAAAGACGCTACATCACCATTTTTACATCATTGTTCACGGTTTAGTGAACCAAAAATCAAACATTATGCCAATATATTAATTACCAACATTATTTACATATACATTTCATTCAATTAAAGACTAGAAATGTAAACACAATGAATGATTTATATTGTATATTGAACATTTATGTTGTTATTTGTGTTTTGTAAGAAACGGTTCACAGGGAATGAAATCACATCACCATTAAGAGCGTAAATGGATAAGTTTGCCGTTTTGTTGTTGAGACACTTAAAATGTGAGTTTGTTTTAATTTGTGTTCGCACGAGCATGTATCGAGTGTGTTTCTGTGACCCGGGGCATGTCGGGTTGTCGTGCCCTGCAGGTCTTATTCACTGCCATGGTGGCAGATGGCACAGAGTCGTGTCATTAAGACGGGCATCAGCTCGGAGACGCCAGCGTCCCAAACATGTAAAATTAGATTTTCACGGTGACTTGGATCCAAACGATCCCTGGAAATTCAGAACAGTCAACAGTGAGAAGAGTTCAACAGATGGTCTCCGGCCAATGAGAAATGCACATGGCAAAGCACCTGTCTGTCAAACAATAATGATATTTCTCTGGACAGAATGTGTCAACCAACAATAAAGGAATGTTTTATTTATTTTGTTGTAATCCTTTTTTTCATTTTCAGCCGAATGTTTGCAGATGACAGGAACAGGTAAGATCTGCTTCTTGGATCTCTCTATGACATAGTAGTACAAATGCATAAGCCTGTCACTTTAAATGATATGCATAAGCGTAAATGAAACAGCATGTGGATGATGTAGTTAAATAAATGTTGTCTTTGTAAATTATGCAGCTCTAGTTTTGATAAATCTTCATTAGATGTGCAAACACGATTAGTAGAAAAACAAAGATCAATTTAAATTCCTGTTTTTAAAGCACATCATTTACTTTAAAGTACAATGTTTGGATGTAATGAGAGATGATAACAATGCTCGTCCTGTTTATGTGTGCCGACAGGAAGGAAGTCTCAGGGTTACTCCAGAATGCTGGTCAGCGATTGGTCGGAGGAAGATGTGTGTGATTGGCTTTGTGATGAAGGGTTAGAAATTCTGGTGGACACGTTTAGAGCTCAGAACATTGATGGGGCTGAACTCATCAGTTTAAATAAAGAGACACTGGATGCTTATTTTAACATTGGTGAGGACACGCACACGCACACGCACACTTCTATTTCAAATTTCATACATATAATATTACATTTAAGCATGCAATCTGTCCCAAATATTTGTTTTCGTAGACATGAATGTGACTTGAAATTGTGCCGCCTGTTGAAGTTGTTGCGTTATTGGTTTCCTAAAAACCACCAATCCATAGACTAAAACCCAAGCCATATCTACAGACAAAATATCAAAGAGACTTACCAAAAAGCAACCACACAGCAAGTCCCCTGGTATCCACCCACAACACCCTAGCGGTGCACAGACTCAACTTCCCTTACCTTAGAAAAGATACAAATCCAGTTTTTAAGATTCTTATCGTACTGTCTACCCACAATGCATCTTCTCTTCAAAGCCCGCAGCGAGCACGCGAGATCAAAGCGAGATGTTTCTTCACCTACAGAAAACCTCTGGAAGATTCACAGCACGAACAAAGACTCTTCCATCAAGCCTTACAAAATGCCACTCAAAATCACTCCTCTCCATTTTCCCTGTGCTTTTTACAGCACAAGACTTCACTTAACTGCGGTTGTAAAGTCAGACCATTGGAAGCGTGTGTATTGAGAGATAAGCCCTTATATGCTCATACGTACTGTGAACTAGGATAAGATATTCACGTGCATCTCCTGTTTCTAAACAGCAAGAAGACTACAGTAAACAAAGACAGAGATATCAATCCAAAATGAACAACAACATGTCTTGCATGCATTATTGAGCTGAACAAAAACTGTGAAAGAATGAGAGATGTAAACACAAACTGACTGTATACAGTTGAATGGGATAGAATACAACAGACGAAAAAGAAATAACTCATTACAATTATAATGAGATTTGTTTAGTTTGGACGCATTGTGATGGTGGTGGGGTGCAGAGAAAACAGTAGAAACCTTAAAAGCATATGAATATCTTATTGTAAAGATAAGTCCTCTTATCTTTACAATAAGATATATACTCTTACTATATAGTGTATTCTTAATATTGTATCCTGGCGGTATTCATGTCCCTGTGGACTATTTTGACTTTGCATGATTCTGTCTTCAGTACGTCGGATGAAGGGAGTCGACTGATTGATGATTCGATGAATTCTGTATGAGCAGAAGCCTCTTTAATGTCTTTCTCCCGATGCTTTGGTTGATGCAAACCACAGATTGAGTCCATCTCTAATGAATTACATTTGCAGAAGCTCAAGTCCTCATGACCTGCTGCCGGGACTCTCGAGATTGCCTGTTTGCATGCTGATCATCCGTTCACGTCTCTGTGTAACCCACAACCTTATCAAACGAAGGGCAGCGCGAATGAGACAGAGACTAAATGTACTGTACATGATCAAGAAGGAATCGGTGATGAACGAATACAATCCCTTGAATGAAAAAGCGTCTGCTAAATAAATAAATATAGACGTCAATGTATCTTGTGCAGTTCCAAGCACACATGGGATCGGCGTCTTTGTTTTAGAACTTGAAATGCTATGACTCGGCAAGCCGGATGTGTGACTGAACGGCTGTTGTGATTCTCTGTCTCTTGTAGAATCTGTGGGTCTGCGTGGTAAAGTCATGAGGAAGATTGAGGAGTTGAGATCTACACTGATGGACTCTGACGTTCCAGATGAGTTTCTCTGTCCAGTCACCAGAGAGCTCATGAAGGACCCCGTCATCGCTGCAGGTCGGTTCTGTTTAAATATGAAGTTTATGATGAAGTTTGAATGTCTGCGCGGGTTTTGGGTTAAAGCATCTGCCAAATGCGTATACACGTAGATATATAAAGTCTTCACTGTATGAACCAGTCGCTCACCTGCTGCATGTCTCAAACAGATGGATATTCCTATGAGAGAGAAGCTCTCGAGACCTGGATCAGAACTCCAAATCACACAAGCCCTATGACAAACTTGCCTTTACAAACCAATTTACTAACACCTAACAGAAGCCTGAAGATGGCCATACAGCGCTGGAAGGCCAGCCAGTGACCGACTCCTTGCGCATTTTCCCTGATGGATGGAATCCTTTCTCATCTATGAGAGAAGATTACAAAGTCATTCACTGTTAAAAAGTCCATATCCAGACTAACTTACTCACATTTATTTGCTTATCACTTTTCGCTTTTTGCATGTGGTCTGAGATGTATTATGTGAATGCTTGAATTTTAAAGAACGTCTTGAATTCATAAGAACAATGAAAATATATTCTTGTTTTGTGTCATTCAGGTTTTTCCCAATAGGTTCAGGTTAAACAGTCAGTGTAGATCTCGATCTGAATTAGGGCTGGGCCAAAAAAAATGTATCATCGTTTTTTAAAATGCGGTCGATTCGATATTTATTCTTTCATATTTCCGCAAGCACTGAACATATATTAACGTGTGCATTTACATCTGCAAGACATGGTTTCCTCATCTGCAATACGTCTCGGAGAATCTGACAGCAGACGTCATATAGACATCTATAAGATGTCATTTAGATGTTTATGATTTAGAATGGATGTAAAACGGCTCTTTCTAAGATGTTTAGCAGATGGTTTTACACAGCAGATGTTTTCCAGATCTTTAGCAGACGTATTACAGACATCTCCGAGATGTATTGCAGATAAAACCCGTGCTTAATTCACATGGCGGATGTGGGTGTGTCGTCGAATTTACCATATAACATGTTTGTTATATCAATAAACGAAGAGAATTTTGCAAACTATTCTGAGAAGTAGCATTAATTCATACACGAGTAATTTATGAACTAGGCTGTGTTCCACATAAAGTAGTTTGCAACATATTGAACAAATGCATTTTATTATTTATCAATAAACTTTGCTCTCTTGTGAAATGTTATCATCCTTGTGATCGTTGTTTCTAAACATTTAAAAACAATAGCATGTCAAACTTTCTCTTTATTGACTGTATGACTTTTGAATATGTTGTCCTGTTAAATTTGTGACAGAATGCTTTATATTATGACGCTTGGTCCTTAAAGTAATTATTTTAATTCAATATACTTGAGACATTCCTTGTTAATCAAAAGGTCAGTTTTATAAATCCACATCAATATTGATCATTAGACTTAACGTTAAGACTTCCTACAGTAAATGTTCAACTTCGTTTTTATAAGAAAACAAGTCAATGTGCTAACAAACTATATTTTTACAATATAGCTCAGAATATTAGCTAACTGGTCATGTCAATAAATTCACGTTAGTTCATTGTGTATTAATGTTTACAGCATTTCTAATTGAACAAATGTCATAACCGAGTTATATAATAACCCAATACTTCATCATACAGACCGTTTCTGTCCACTAGAAGAACTTCACAGAATAATAAAAAACAATCTCAGTCAAATGTTTAGATGGATGACGCCAGAACTTTATTTTTGATACAGAACATACAAATTGTACAGTTCACGTAACGCGACGACAGATGCAGAAAAAATATTTATATACACGTTTAAAATATAACTGCTGTCCATCTCGATCCTCTTATCTCTGTAATGTTTTATTCTCCAAATCTTTCATCTCTGTAGCGTGCGCTCACACCCAGACGACCACTGGAGTTTTGCATTGGCAATGTAAAACATTTCCTTTCCATACTTCTCTTTTTAAAGTAGCTGTGCAAAAATAACTATATAAAATATATTGCTTTTACAGTTGCCAAGACAAAGTCGCTGTAAATAAATTAATCTAGACAGAAATAACAAGCAGGTACAAAGAAAGAATTGACTTAAACACTCAAGAGCAGATTCAAATATAATATACAAACATACCGACAAGGTACATTTTTTTGTTACCTCAAACATCATGTCAACCTAAAACGCGTGAAAGAAAAAACTCAAATCCACTTTTTATACTACACCGGTATAAACACAAACAGGTCTTCACATAAAATGTGTGAAAAATACACACTGTATCAATATATGTACATTGTTAGAGGGTCTTTTATGAGAGGAATCAGATGAGAATCCTCTCTGCTCTGAAACAGCGACTCAGAAGCCCCGGTGGAGGTGTTCATGACCCTTTATAAGGGTTAAACATACAGTAAATCAGCCAGGCTGGATATTTGAGACTGACAGGGTTTTCTCAGGGTGGGCGACAGACGCTCTGGAGCTGTGTCTGCTTGGCAGATTAATACACAGATTCACATCTGCTTCACTGATGAATTTAAAGTAACACTGTGTAATTTTGTATTGTTTGTGTGTTCAATAAATAAAAGGGACAACATGAGGATGAGTTAAAATAACACAAAATGTGACGTTCTTAACTAGACAAAGAAATGTGTAAGGAAGCCCCAGAAAACAAATTATGTCATTATTTACTCATTGTTCCAAATCTGTATTTTTTATCCGGATGAACACAGAGAAAGATATTTGGAAGAATGTTCTTGGCCACCATTGACTGCCATTGAAGGAAAATGTACTTAATACATTTCTTTGCTCTGTTGAACACAAAAGAAAACACTTTCAAGAATGAAAAGAAAAGCAAACACGTCTGTGTGGCACTTTTGACTATGATTGTCTTTTTTCCTTCCATGGCAGTCAATGGTGGCCAAGAACTGTTTGGTTATGAGCATTCTTCCAAATATCTTCCCATGTGTTCATCAGAACAAAGACATTTATACAGATTAGTGAGTAAATGATGACACAGTTTTCATTTTTGGGTGAACTGTCCATTTAAGTTTGTTTTTTGAACACCAGCTTTTATAGAGAACGGTTTCATCATCTCCACATGACAAGATTTGTAAGTTCAAGAGAAACATTTCAGTTTAAACTTTCGATTAATAGTGTATTTGTGTATTTGATCATCTCCTTTTGAAAAACCCATATGACTCGAGCAGTTCTCCTCAAGTAACTCCATCTGCAGTGTATCTTTTGCATCTGAATACACCCTAAACATTCGACTCAATAAAAGATCTCTTTGGTTTCATTGAAGCTACATGAATGTTGGGGTTTTCCCGAGACAGGCCGGGCTGTTTGGCCGTGCTGTCTGTGAATGAATGAGCCACGGCAAGAGCTGGTTTGGGATCTTTGTGACAGCTGAACTTGTCAAACTCTTTCGCGTGCAGACTGCCGTTGTGCTGGCCGCCCAAAGCCGAACTCGGAGAGGGAGTTTTCAGCTGCTCGAAGAAAGCGGCGTACGGTTTGGCGAACGCGAGCTCACAGTTCACACCTGTGGAAGAGACGGTGTGACCGACCAGCCCTTCTGTGGACTGACTCTGCCATCCGCGAGAGATCGGAGGATGACTCGTCTGCTGCTGTTGAACTCGAGCAGTTTTGTCCATGATCCCCATGAACGGCCTGGGTTTGATTTCCACGGAGCTCCCCTGGCTAATCTTGGGTTTGTCCGAGCCGGTTTTGGTTCGCACGTCCGGGCCTTGCGGTTTCCCGCCGTCAGATAAACTGCTGCTGGAGGCCAGACTACTGGTGGAGCTGGAGACCCGCATGCTGCTGGCGTTTGAACCCGTCCCGTGCCTGCACTCCTTTCTTACGTCCTGGCCTTGAGCTCCATGGGACTTGGAGAGCTCCCTCGTCTTGGAGGAGTGAACCTGCACGAGCTGGAGGTCCTCGCTTTCGCGCATCAAAGATCGCCCCGCGTCGTCCGGCAGAGGGCTGATGTCAATACCCGGACCGGCTGTCAATACACTAGAAATGTGACGGCTAGGGATGGGACTGGAGGGGGCGTATTGTGAATGGGTCTTAGCATTCATGGGTCGTGTAGACGCCACCAGTAGAGATCCATGGTGCTGGTTGGTTTTGACTATCTGGGCTTGTTTGCTGGGTTGGAGCACCAGACTCTTCTGAGCAACGGACTCTCTGTGCTGGTGTCGAAGGCTTTGCCTGTGAGTTGGTGAAACCGAACCATTCGAATCAGGCACAGTCCGATTGAGCGAGTAGATGTTTTGGGACCAGCCCTCAGAAGCGTCGTCTTCATCGTCGACGTCCCGCCCCAGGCTGCGCTCCATCACTTCTCCGTCGTCCTCCGGCTCGCCGTGATCCTGATCCGAGCCGTGGATGGCGGTTGCCGGGTTCGTCTGCTGTTTCTGAGCTCGCTGCATTTGTTTACATTCTTCCTCCACGCGGGCCAGCAGACGGCAGATCTCACGGTTATTGGGGCAGAGCTTGCTAGCTTCGTGCAGGTCTGCCAACGCTGCGGT
This sequence comes from Barbatula barbatula, assembly GCF_947034865.1. Lineage (NCBI taxonomy): Eukaryota > Metazoa > Chordata > Actinopteri > Cypriniformes > Nemacheilidae > Barbatula > Barbatula barbatula. The sequence continues at coordinate 2,038,520 of NC_136772.1, forward strand.
GAACTGTCTGTTTACACACAGAAGACAAGGAAAACCTCATAAGTGTCTTGTATATATCATACAGCCATGTGTTTTGGGAAACTTCTCTATGAAAGTCAACTCACCTGCTGCTTCTTTTGGCCCGGGCTCTTGCGTAGTACGCCTCGTACGATTTGGGTTTGAGCTCCAGAGCCTTCGTGGCGAACTCCTCAGCCATGCCAAAGTCCTAAAGCAGAGAGAGAGGCAGTGAACGTCAGGCGAGATAAAGCTCGAGCGGAAAGGTTGAATTAAGATTCACACCGCAGGACTACTGAACACGTGCAAGTTGCTCTAAATAATGAACAAATAATGAATAATGAACTCCGTTTCTGAGAACATTCTGCCGTTTTTTCTGGTGTCATCGATCAAGTATGCAGAAAGTAAATTGGAGAGAATTTCTCCAGCCGGGCTATTACTTCTGAGTAGAGCGAATCAATTTAAGACCTTTGAGCAATTTGTGTCTTTTTAGCCTCGCTGTGTCTGGCATTTTGAGCTGAAAAACACAATCTGTTTCGCAAGAGCTGCACTGAAGGGTTAGAAATGTAAGACTCCATCATACGATACATCCACCTACAAGTTTACGTCTATAAAAGTACATAGCACAGAATGAACAGCAGTCCTACTGAATACGTCTGAGAGGCATAAATAATGATTTAAGAGCAGGTGTAAGATGAAGCCATCTCCTGAGATTCCAATGTCTTACGTTAGTTTTCCGGCGACAGCGAGACAGATTGAGATACAAAGACACCCGGAGCTCTTTAAAGGCCTTCAGTTCATCACCGAAACCCTCTCTGGGAAACTTCCTCAATGCGTACTGATACCTCTGAGCTGCCTCCTTCATCTTTCCCCTCTGAAAGAGAGACAGACAGAGTCAGAGAGAGAGGAATACAGGACGAGAATAAAATGGTTGGACAGAGGATGAAAAGATGTCCATCAATCATTTGTCACAGCTCCACGAATCACGGTGACGCCAAACTGAAGCTCTTAAATGTCACAGAAGCGATGCTCTGATAAATGTCACATCTTACATCCTTATTTCCATTCCGGTTTAGTTCAAAATCACAGTAAAATGAAAATGGTAGAATGTCATGATGAGTTATGTTTTGTACAATAACAATATTCAATATTCCATGCACTTATATCTTCAGAAAAATTATCTCAGTCAACGATATCTAATATTCGAGACATCGGCCAGCATTCCATGGCATTGAGAAACACATCTGCTCTCATGGGATAAAAACTGTATCGAATTCAACGATTCCACTTTTGAGAAACCAAAGACACTGAACTTTGACATCGGCCCTTACTTTGTACAGCAGGTTGCCTTCCTCCATCAGCTTCTGCAGGAGAATAATGAGGATATCTGGTTTGGATGTAGCCATCGCCCAGGCTGCGTTACCTTGGATACCGAGAGAGGAAGGAGCCAGTTACATCCAACTGCTCAAGAAGAACACGGCTTAGCAGAAGTACGTAACAGGCATGAAATAAAGTTACCTAAAAGAGAGTACCTGTTCGATCATAAGGTGAAGTTCTGTAGCCTTATGAGGGTTTTAAAGAAAGCAGTTAGAAGAGAAGAGTGAAGACAGCGAAGAAAAGAGAAAAATACACCAGTCACAGCAGAAGATCGCCACAGAGAATGCTGGAAGAGTTTCGGTCTTTACTTTTGTAATCGCAAAATGACAATTTACCTGATTTAGCATTCATGTGTGTTTGTAAAATCCCCCTGATGATTTTATTATACCACACTGATTCAAGCAAAGAGAATCATTTAGTTAAAACTGATGTACATGCTTCTGGTTTAAAATATACAGAAACATTTCTAGTTTTTCAAACACTACCGTTCAAACATTAAGGGTCTTTTAAATGAGAAGAGATACGAACGTTTTGTTTAATTATTTTTAATAAAAGTGTTTTGAACTGGAGGACTGAGCAGCCAATAAGAGAACATGATAGACGTGAAGTCCTTATGTACTCGGCTTCCCATACAACTTCGGCGTTAGAGACTGAGAAACGACAAATTTATTTGCAAACGGACTAAACAAATGGTTTGGCTGTTCGTGGCCATCCCGTCGGTCGCCCCTTCCACCAGCCCATACATGTCAACACCCCGGAAATAAAGGAAATGGAAGTGAACACACCAAAAACAAGTGACCTCAAACAACCAATAAGAAAAGGAAAGAATTAATTAATGCCACTTAATGTTTTATATTGAAAAAAGCATCTTGGCGTGACACCTCAAGAAGCTGCTTGGTGAAATGTTAGTTCTTCTAGACAAAAGGTGACGACACTAACTCAATTTTGATTTATTTGGGATATTTTAATCTCAACATAATTCCCGTAGTAGCATTTGTGTTAATCTGTAGTTTTAATGAGTTCACTGGCACAATGTGAGAAATAGGAATAAGTAAGAAGGTAATTGACCCTAAACTTTTGAATGGTACTGTACATACAGTATACATGAATTAAGAATGAAATGCCTCGGTTAAAAGATGAATGGATGAATCTTGCTGTCAATCTATGTTTTGTTGTATTTGTGCATGTGAGTGAAAGCGATTCAAGATCATGAAGGTTATCTCACCTAGTTTGGCTCCTTTCTTGAGTAACGTGAGCACAACTGATGTGTTCCGGCAGCCGATGGCTCGGTCCAGGGCTCTCATGCCACTGTAGTCTACATGTTCAATCACAGCCCCTTTCTCAACCAGATAATGTACCTGTACACACATCACAACATTTACAACACCACTGTTAAAACCACAATAATTCACTTCAACCGTTACAACGGTAGAATCTAGCTGAATTTTTATGAACCCCGCCCACATTTGGTTGAATTCACATTGGACACGCCCCATAAAAAGCAATTATTTGAATCAACCTGAACCCTCAGGATATTATAGAATGCTGATGCATTTCCGAGTGAAAGTGAATTGCGAATGAGAAACATAGTTGGCGTGGCTTTCATTTTTTTCTGCGATACGATGGCGTTTGGAAATGGAACTGGCAGTAGACTGACACTTGAAGGGGAAGCGTTGAAGGATGCTCCGCCCAAGCCGGCTAACATCCGTCATTTAAGATGGATAGTCATAACAGCACCGAAGTGCATTTCAGATTTTAACCTAAGATTATGAGGGCACACACATTTTAAAAAGAGAATAACCCACATTGATAAACTATTTACAATAAACGCCGCAATATTACATGAAAAAAATAGGCATTTTCATTTTTAAGTTCACTGGGACTTTAAATCTGAATTAGCGGAGCCAAAAAGGATGCTGAATTAAAACAAATTTATCACAGCAACACCACGGAGTGATTTCAGTTTTAGATTACAAACATTTAACTACACAGTCCTTTAAAACAGATATTCATTCTGCTGCATAACACCACAACTATCCTCCGCATATTTTCAGATGACCTGAATTTAATGGAGCATTCCTGTGACGTCATATGCAAGAGTTTATTGAAATAAAAACAGCAGCGTTATTGTGAGGTTCAGACGCGGGGACCTCTGCTCACTTACAATGTCTGCGTCTCCATAAAACGCTGCCAGGTCCAGCGGAGTGCGACCGTTCCTGTCCGAGTGGTCAATAACCGCACCCTTCTCCACCAAAAACTGAACAACATTCTTGTGTCCTTTTAAACACGCCCAGCTGAGAGGAGTTAACCCCTCCTTATCCACCGATGTTAAAGAGGCACCTGTAGACGATAAAATACTGTGTTTATGTAGTCAAACAATTTAGTTGTGACATTAAATTGTGTTGCCAAGGTATTGGTAAGGAACTCACCTTTGGATAACAAGAATTCGGCTGTGCTGAGATGCCCCTCACACGCAGCCACCATCAGCAACGTGCGGCCCTGTCTATCGCTGACGTTCACATCTGCGCCGTGCTGCAGTAACAGATCTGCAATCTGACAGTCGAAAAGGTTTTTTATTAAACAATCCCGAGACATCGCTGCTGACTGTTCAGAGTCATTCAGGTGTCTGAGCATCACTCACCTGCCAATGTCCCTGTCGGACTGCACAGAAGAGCGCACACGCCCCTCTCCTGTTCACCTGCTGAACCTGTGCCCCTCTCTCCAGCAGAAAACCACACACCTCCAGCTTTCCTCGTCCCGCGGCTGCTGTCAGAGCTGAGTCAAGACAAACACACACATGTAAGAGATGGTTTTATTTCTTCTAAAAAAACTTTAGGAGAAACATCTGAGACAGAGTTAAACGAAACACAATTGCCGAATTCAAATCTCCGGAGCTATAGATGAGCAAGTACTGAGCAAAACATGCTTCCTCTGGGCAGCCACAAAACACGAGGGGCCCTATCGTACATCCGGCGCAATGCGGCGCAGCGTAAGTGTTTTTGCTAGTTTCAGCCCGACACAGATCTCATATTTTCCATCCTGCGCCACGTTGTTTAAATAGCAAATGCTTTTGCGCTCATTTGCGCGTTGGTCTAAAAAAACACGTGAAACCTGGTCTAAAGTCAACGGCGCAATATTGGTTTAGTTATATAAAGAGCACGTTAGGAATATGCGCCTATAGGTGGGTGCACAGCGCTCGTACAGTCTGCTTATTACACACAGAGGGACGTGCAAAAGCAAACAATAATGCCAAATATTTACAAAAATGATTTACAATGTAAAAGATTATTATTGTGTAAATAGCGAATCCGCCATGGCGCGAGCGCAACTGGCTCTTAAAGGGAATGGAAGATGACACTCTGATTGGTTTATTATCTTCCTGCCGTTAATCTAGCAAATGTGGATTTGGATATGCCCGTAGTGCACCTGCGCCGTGCGCTTTGAACCATGAGTTTAGATCGTGAAAATAGGGCCCGACGTGTCAGAACCATGAGTTTAGATCGTGAAAATAGGGCCCGACGTGCCAGAACTCGCCACATTCAGAGACGCAATGTTGGGTCAGATAGGGTCGTGTAGGACATCAGGATGACTAATGCAACACTCTGCGGTTTCACCGGAGCAAGATTAAAGGATCAGACCTCTACGCATCCACACAGAGTGAGTGACAGTGTCTGAAGAAGACGTCTGTGTCATTAAGAGACCGTCTTCAAGAATCAAACATCAAAACAAGAGCACTCAACACTTGTACTCCTTTTCTTTTCTCATATCAGCGTCTGCTTTTCCAGCACACCCAAACCATAACGAAATCTACGGATGCAAGTATTTTTCATTCAGCACAGGACTACGGCCATTTTATCATGAATTACACCAAAGCTGATGAAGTATTGACGCTACCTGAAGTTTATTCCACATCTGTTAAGAAATAGTTGGGAACATAAAATGTTTGTTATCAGTATTTATTATCAGAGCTGACCTGAATGCAAATGATCGGACGGTTTCAAAGTCTAAAATATCTCACAACTCACATTTGTGACCCTGGGACCACAGAACCAGTCGTAAGTCTCATGGGTATATTCGTAGCAAAAGCCAACAATTCATTGTATGGGTCAAAATGATCGATTTTTCTTTTATTCCAAAAATCATAAGGATATTGAGTTCCATGAAGATATTTTGTACATTTCCTACCGTAAATATATAAAAACAAGACAAAAGCACACACATCAACCTCAAATGGGTGCTCGACCAACAAAACGAATAAAGAATTATATATACAGTCGGCAGACCAAAGCTCCAAAAATATAAATACTTATTGATTAAAAGATTAATAAACATGGCCAATCTTTAATCCATTTTTTGGGGGATTTAATCCATTTTTATATTTTTGGAGCTTTGGTGTGCCGACGTATATTCAATTCTTTGTACAGTAAATATATCAAAACGTTATTTTGGTGAGAGGACGCAGCAAAATCACGAACAAAAATGGCCGGATACAAGCCTACAAACATCACGCGCTGCTGCCCACCCAATGGGAATAACCCACTCAAGTTTGGCATCTACGTAAAGCTTAGAATTTCAGCTTTCAGGTTCATCTACTCTCCACAACCTCATTATAGTGGTAAGCCAATGGAGGGCGTTAAAACAAACCTGTTTCTTAGCAACGGCCTGCCACAATGCCTCTGATGGACGACTTTAAAGGCAATTTTCTCAATATTTGAATTTTCAGATCCCAGATTTTCAAATAGTTGTATCTCGGCCACATATTGTCCTATACTAACAAACCAGGGTCACATTTGTGAACTAAACTGTTAATAGCATTTGAAGTGAAACAGTAGAGAGCTGTACATACGGTCTATGTTTACTGGCTGTGATATTCAGCCTTAACCTCATTTGCACAAACAAACAAGACGAAAGAAGCCAGAACTGATTCCTTTCATGGCAATACGAGTCCGCACAACCCCACAAACACCAAAACTGAGCGACTGACCGGCCTCGGTGAACTTTCAGCCTCAATCTAATGAAAACATCTTTAGGTCACATCTGAGCCCCAAATAAAATATAAAATCAATTGTGTCTGCACTGTAGATTCAGGGACACGATGTCATCCAGACATTTTTTTCCAAAATGTATAATGTGGCTTTCGGTATATAAACATGATTCAAGTAATCCAAATGATTTTTAAAATTGCTTTTCACAATTTAACATTGTAGCAAAGCAGATTCACAGAAAAAAAACGCATTTATACAAAAGGAAAGAACAGTATTTAAAAAAAAAGGCAACTTTAATAAGGTTGTATTGTTAACATAGGAAAATGATAGCATTAGCTGACATCAACTAGGAAAATTATACATCGACTAGCAATGAACAATATAGTGTTTCAACATTTATTGATCTTTGTCAATGTTATTTGACTTTTAATCTAGCTGCGACTTTTAAAGTCCAGTGTGTCATTTTTTGGAGGATCTATTGACAGAAATGCAGTATAATATCCATAGCCATGTCTTCAGAGGTGTATAAAGACCTTACGTAATATAGCGTAATGATTTTATTCTATCTACATACATCGCAAGTCTCCTTGCATGGGAAAAAACTGTCTGCGCGAAGGAAACATTTTTCAGTGTAGCACACGTGCATTACAGTTTTGCACGCGATTTAGACGGAGACGCATTTTTGAGCAATGCATGTTTGAGTATGTGTGGTGTTAATCAATGGTGCACCGCTAATTTGGTTTGTTTTTGCATTAACAACTTGTTTTCCTGCATTTTGAGTCCATTTTGAGAGCCTTGTGATTTCCGCGATGTGGAAGGAATAGCAGAGGTGCGATCAAATATATCATCTTCTTGTTTTGCGTTAATGTGAATGAGCTGGACATTTAGACATATTACTACACACGTGTGAGGCTCGTGGATTTCAACTGTATGAGGACACGAACACATGAACGCCATCTCCAGAGCTGCTCTGAGAGTTTATTTCATAAGCATTCCACTTGTGACGACCCGTCAAAATAAAAGTCTGGTTAACTTGAACATCCAGAGTAAAACCACTGTATTGTATTTTAACATTTACTAGTAAATTCAAGCATTCAGTAGTAATGATAAACTACATAAACACTAGAGTATAACTTATTTACTAAACTAATATTTACTATAGTAAAGTTCAAAAACACTGTTGTATCTGCAAAAAAAGACATTTTACTGCAGTTTACCACGGTAAATTATATAATAGAGTATACTAACTACAGTATGTGGACAAATATATAATTATTGTATAATAAATGGATGACACAGGATTAAGAAAAATTCTAACAGAAAAGGGGAACTTGGGAAAAACTATAATGTATGGCTCTAATTTACCCAAATAAATGTCCTTCATCAGTTACCTGCCTATTTATGTGATAAATGACACGTAAATATTTTAAATATATTAATAAAACACACGTCATTCCATCTTAAATGAAACGGACTCTTAAACCGACCCTGGTCCTCAGCTGTGGGCTATTGTGCGAGATGAAAATTCATTTGTACTGTTATGAAAACAGATCGAGCTGTCCGTCTGTCTGAGTCCAGCACATCAATCATACAGCGAGAGTTCAGAAAAACAAACCGACAGAGATGTCTGTCAACTACAGTATGTAGAACTAGACCACTTAAAGTCACCGAAACAAAATGGATTTAACAAGGGCGACCCATCTGCGACTGCAGAACAGATGCAGCGTATAAATCACGTTTCACAGAATTTGCAAAGAAGATAAATGAAGTAACCCTGATATAAGATTTTGGCCATACCACCCACCCCTAAAATCTAAAAGCTACAAGCATGCATCTGCCCAGACAGTGAGTCAGTGAGTAATGTTCATATAACGTTCTATACAAATAAACAAGCTCTCAACAATAACAACAATGACTTTAAAATCAAGCACACATGTTACGTCACAACAGCGTTCTGGGGCTTTCAATGTTTCACAATGTAGAAATGCAATTATGTGCTCAGTAAACAATAACTAGAAAACAAAAGCCAAACAAACAGCCAAAGTTTACTCATGGAAATACAGATTTGAAGAGAAGAACACATGTTATCAACGAAGTCTTTTCTAATGCGTCTGCTGAATCCAGTAAGGTCAGAGCGCTCCAGGAAGAGTACACATGAGACAGATATGTTTGGAGGTCTTGGCAGGGGCGTGTGGAGCGGGTTAAAGGATGTCTGATAATGGGCCTGACCTACATCTGAATTATATTTGTTAGAAGGACGGCACGGGTCTAGCCCTCGGAGAGAAAGAGGTTAGTTTCTGGTTTATGGTGAGAAAGCAAAAACCTCACATGCACGAATAGACTATGACTGTTGACAAATGAATTTCCATAAGCGTTCCAGTTGTGCATATAGATCGTTTCTTTTTTATAAAGCAAGGTCTGGAAATGCATTAATAGTCTGGGTAATGTTTATTAAATACTTTTGGGCCTGTTCAAATGTCCTTGAATTAATGTGCTGTACTCCATCTTAAACTACTGTAAACGGCACTACGAAAATTATAATATTATAGAATAAATAAATGCTTTACTGTAGCTTTTATGGACTCATAATAATGTGAACAAAACAATTGTACGTTTTTTATACCAATGATAATGAAAATGTAAACTAGTGAGCTACAGTGAAGCTAGAAATGGTTTCAAATGCTTATGCTAGAAACACTTTCGATCAAATACAAAAAAATCCTGAATGAGTGGTGAATAAAATAAAGGCTATTTCAAGCTAAAGTGGGAGGGTTCCTAATGGGAAGTTCAAAATGACCACAAATCCCTTAAAAGTAGTTATAAATCACGTAAAAGGTGCAATATTTCATCAGTGTTGTGATGTGTTTTAAAAATATACCACACAGACAATTTCATTTGTAGTTGTGACAAACAGACCGAAAGAATGCATGTTTTATGAGACAGTGTCTGGCAACTATTGCAGTTTTTCTGAGGTGAACTGACGCCCGGGGAAATCTTTAAAAGCCTTATCAGTGTAATATTTGTTTGGATTCATTGTTTTACAGCAAACGTCCCTGTAGAGTTAAAAAAAACATGTCATATCACATAGAATCCAATTTTCCTTGATCCTACGAGATCATCAGATTATACAAACATAACGTAACTTTCTAAACTTCTCTCAAGACCAAAAAGAGCTTATATTGAAGCAAAGATGAAAAACAGCATCTCAAAATGTACAAGAAATGTGGTAAAATCCTTCTATGTTTCTGGCTCTGTGTCATCATTATACAACTAATTTTTCAACCTTGACGAAGACACTTTTTCTTTACGTGCAGATGCTTTGAAAGCTATAGAGACACTACTACTACACAGTCAACCAGGGGCGAAATCTTTATCAAAATCTTATTGAAACTGTGTATACCTACGGTACAATAAACTGACAAAATATCAAGAAAAAAGATTCCTCATGACCTCTATGACTCCTGCTGGACCTGTTAACAAACCTACAGCTTGAAATTAAATGCAACACAAAGAACAACGCAATGTAAATGCACCTATGAAGATTACGTACACACACATCAAGCTTTTTATTATCTTCTGGTCTCCATTAAAGGGTCAATCTGTGCCTCATGTCCACACAAGCCCATCCCAATGGCCGTCTGTCACACGTGTGCTTTACACCTGACAGCGCTCACACACAATAGCAAATCTTCTATTTCTTTTCATCAGGCGGACACAGAGAGCTGCTGAAGGGCGGACCACTGGAGATATTATTAAATGAGATATATGCCCACGTCTGATCTTAATGGTCTCATGAATTTTGGTCACAGACCAAAAGCATTAGCAGCACAGAAATAAGAGAGAGAGAGAAAAACACGTACCTGTTTCACCCCACAGCGTGTCATGAGCATCAATCTGCACAGTCCGTTCATTATTCAACATCAACAGGCCCTCCAGCACCTGCCAAACCACCAGATCACATGAATAAATGCAATAAATAAAGAGTCAAAATAGAATCATCAGACAGGAAAGAAAGCACAACAAGAGGGCAAACAAAACATCAGTAGTTTAAATCACTACATGTAAGAATGATCATCGGAATCTCACGTTATATAAATATATACAGGTGATGTAACTTATTCAAATCAAAGACATCATTGAGTCTTGCAAAACCACAACTTTGTCTAAAAAACATAATACAATTAAATAAAAACATTAATAAAAACAATAAATGTTTTTTTGTTCACATTTTCATGTAGAATATTTATCACAAAATGAAAATATGAGGATCACAATGAACTGTGATGTTTGTCACAAGCCGGCTTTCAATCACCCTTGTTTTATGCGCATTTTGATTGGCATCAGAAACCAGCGATGGAGATGACAAATTTCGAAAAAAAAACCTTAATTCACAAGAAAGGTTTTCTTTCTTGCGAAAAATAGTTAATGCGAATAATGGGAGATGGAGACGCATTTCAGAATAAATTCAGACGTACTGTGCGTTAAACCCACGAGACGGACACCGTGTGTCTAAACCGGACGCGACAGCAACCTGCTTGCTCTTAATGGGTTTGTCGTGCCACGCGGTATCCAGTGTGGCCAACATTTTTTATTATATTTTGTCGTGTCGCATCGTGCCGGTCGCGTCTAGTGTAGACACTGTATAAGCGGCTGTTGCCATAATTTACTATTGGTTGGTAGGTTACCAATGCAACAGTGGTCCGAAAACGCATTTTGCATTAGTTTCTTCTTCCGTTATTATGAAAAATGTGGAAACCCAGCTACAAACATGCATAAAAAATAACAAGACGTTCCCATTGTCACAGAGACAAAACTGATATTTGTAATAAAACCAAGTTTAATGACCGTTAAGGGATATTAACGACAGCAAATCTCAACTGATTTGAAGGACTAGCAGAAAATTCATTTCAGAGCCTGACCTCCACCTCAAAGTCGGTCTCATGAGCTGGATGTGTGCATTAATCTTTAGACAAAGATGCTGATGCAGCTCTGTTACTTGAGCAGGTTAGAAGGAATACACCAGAGCTTTCCGCTGCTTGTTTAAAGACTGAAACTGTGAAAGAGCTTGGCTTTGGAGGCTGGCCTGTTGCCATGGCTATTCTCCCATGGCAACCGTATCCTTAAAGCACCTATAAGATAGAGGGCTTCATTATGCTTCAGCACAGCCTGGGTTTTGTGTGCACTGCGTACATCCTTATAAACCCTTCTTTGGTTAAATTATTCCTGCGTGTGTGGCCGCACGTGCTTTAGCATACACGGATGCCACGTCTTTAGATCAATTAACTTCCTTTGACTTTTTGTGACCTTTCCAGTAGTTTGTGATTACTGAATAAAGATGTTTTTAGAAAATCTGTTACAGAAATCTCTGGAGAGATCTTCATATATAAATCACGTGCTGATGGTCTGAATAAATGTATTCAAACGATTGTACTTATTAGCATACAAATGTCTTCAATGAGACTCTCACCAGACAGACTGATGTTATCATGCTGGCATACGGCAAGATTTACTCTCGCTAGGGCTGTCACGGTGATGACATTTGGCTGACGGCCTAATGTGTAATGAATCTGTTCAAAACATTATACTTTTTAAAATATTTATATATAATTAATATTATTATATAATTAATATAAATAATATATTAAAAAATAAATGTACATAAGGGAACATGTACAGGCAGCTGGTTGTTATCGCAGAAATAAGTCCAGACTGTGAGATCAGTATCTTGTATAACACTGAAGGGGTTTATTTCGCAATAACAACCGGCTGCTTGTACATTATCCTGCTTATTACACGGCTACTAGCCACATGAGACAAAAACTGGACATAAAATGTGAATTTGAAATATTTTATTAGCTCATTTTTACTGAATGTAGAGCTTCCGGGAGAAAAAGCCGTTTACTTTCAGTTCAAAGGTAAGAAACGAAGATCAAATGTCACGAACCGGCAAATCATTTGTAAATATAATGTTACTTTAATAAACATTTATACCATCGCGATGAGGTCAAATTTCTTTATTTTATAGTTAAATAATACACAATTATTTAATAATCGCGACAGCCCTAGCACTCGCAGAGAAAAACACAATTGACACTGACTGCGTCTAGAGATGCTACAAAACAACTTTACTTACCAAACGTCCATTATCAATCTATTCAGGATTTGAATCTCCAGGTTTTAAATGAACATGGGAACAATTATTCCCAAAAAAGAGTCCCGGTTTAAAGGGGGCTTTACACCAGGAGTGGTTTCTATCTTTCACGTGTTAGCATGTGTGTGAACTTACATGCGTGTGTCCCATACTGCAGGCCGCTATGAGTCCCTGCTGCAGGGCTTTATTCTTCAGGCTGAGGTCCACCTGTTGACCCTCGCTGCTCCAGGGGAGTTCCAACAGGCACTCGATGACCTCAGGATGGCCCCGGAGAGCGGCATGAACTAATGCACATTGGCCGCTTTTATCCACGAGATCCACCTGAGCACAAAAATCTGAATTAAAGCACACTTTTCTTACTCCCCATTACAAACTGATCAAATCAAGTGCATCCCTAAAAATCACTAAAACTTGTTAAGATGTATTGTGACCATTGTATTGTGTCCAGTGACTGTTGGACTTCAGCAAAATCAAATTTCAGTGAAAAAGTCATCTAAGAGCAATGTGAAAGACTGACAGAAAGACAAGACACGTAAAAAACTGTGATAAAAATCCAGGTTATCACATAAAAAAGTATTTGTTGAACTTTTCCTAAATACATGAAGAAACATTAACTGTCGTATTGCTGAAACGTGAAAATGAACTTGTTTTCTTTGCAGAATCTGTGCATCATTTCTGTTATTTTGACCGGCTTCTCCAGGTTTCATTTTATCGAAATAAATGCAAATATTTACCTTTGAACTTTGGGAGAAATACTGTTTACAAAATAAAAAAAAATTAATCATTTTACCTAACACATAAATATAAACCGTACATTCAGAAAAACTTTCAGATTTTGAAAAATGTCCGCAGCTGTATGTTTAATATGGAAGGAAACTGTATATTTTAGTTGAACATATTCATATCTATGACGGAAACACAATGTATTCAATAGACATCACACGTCCTGCTCTCACCTTGGCTCCTCTCTTACAGAGAAGATGAACAACTCCCAGATGACCAGCGGCGGCTGCGTAACAGAGAGAACTCATCCCGTTCTCTGAGACAACGTCTACATTCGCTCCGAACTCCAGCAGCAGAGACGCCATCTCCTGATGGCCCAGATGAGACTGAACGCACAGCACCGGGGCGTTGTTTAACACTTCCGTGCGATAGTTGACATTCACTCCACCCAGCATCAGCAGACGGCTCACCTGGAGACATGACAAGATAATGGGAGTGAAGACTTTGTAGTAGTATAGAGATGGTTACGGTTAAAACCATCGAACTTTCCAACCAAATCGCTGAAATTCTGATGATCAGCTCACAGTTCTGTTGACGTCCCACCAGCTCTCATTTGCCGCCTTTCTTTCCTAAACAATGCGTCACCCTGCGTTAAAAGTTCACGATGAACAAACCGCTGATTGGCAAAGCGCGGCATCTCGACTCACAAGCTCATTAAGTGCTCCGGCGCATTGTGTCCCGCTCATTAATCTGCTTCTCATAACAAATGCTTAATCAGCATCGTCTGCGCAGCCCTGCTGGCGCCCAGGGCAGTTGCAAATGAAATTGGTTTTATTTACTCAAAGAATGTTTAGACAGAACCTTGAAGGAATGAGAACGAGATGAAGAAGATTCAAGAGATCATTTTAAGTCTTCCCTTGGTGGAATTCCAATACACAAGCTTCAGGGTACCAGACCTAGCTAAATAATAGCTCATATTTACGGTTCGTATTCTTGCTATAATCCGTCATGTGTGTTCTTTAACGCTCTAAAATTTCAATACAGCGGTCAATATCACGCATACAATCTAACAGAGAAAATCTGTTTTAATGACCTTTACTTTAATAAATTACTAAATTGACTAAATTGAAAAGGCTTTGGCCGTTTTTGGTAATGGGTTAGACTCGAGTGAGTTCCACATTAATCTGGCAATAAATGCAGCAAATATTCTGGGTTTGATCATTACAGATGTTTAAGATGCCCTCAAGAGCTTTCATTTCTTCTGTGTATTGATTTAAAGTTTGTCAATATACTTCACAACCTGGTAAAACCAAGCAAGACAACCTCAGCAGGCAATTATATTTAAGCAGAAGAGATATTCTCATTCTAGAAAGCATTTCATCTAAGAAACATCTGAATACGGCCCAGAATGCAAAATAAGTCATCAGTATTTTTCATCAGATTCACATGCTGTTTTCTGAGCAGATTGCCATCCTAAATGAATCATTCAATGAATAAAACTCATCTTAACTGTAATGGAACTGGGTGGAAAACGTTTGCATGAAATGTCATGTCACATGAGAAGTGGGTAGAGCAGAAGGTCAAAGGTGAGTGTAAAACACTGCGCTCTAAGTCTTACCACATTAAAAAAAGATTGACCTGTTTTTTAGATACGTACGAAACTACTAATGGTCATCATTTACTCGCCTTCGAGTTGTTCCAAATGTGTATAAATGTCTTTGTTCTGATGAACACAGAGAAAGATATTTGGAAGAACGCTTAAACCGAACAGATCTTACCGCTCATTGACTACCAATAGTAGGAAAAAATGCTATGGTAGTCAAAAGTGGCCCAGAACTGTTTGCTCTCCTACATTCTTCAAAATGTCTTCTTCTGTGTCATTGTTCCTACAATGGGAGTCGATGGGAGCATATCTGTTTGGTTATAAGCATTCTTCCAAATATCTTTCTCTGTGTTCATCAGAACAAAGAAATGTATGCAGATTTGGAACGAGGTGAGGGTGAGTAAATGACGACAGAATCTTTCTATTTTTGGGCGAACTATCCCTTTACGTTTGGGCCACAAAACGTTATGTTGTCTCTACTGAAACCATCTATATTTGTATTGTTTTTGATTTTCAAATGCTTTCCTCAGATTCAATGATAAAATTTCTCTCAAATCTGCTTATGTTCATTGCATCCATGCGTGCTGACCTTGACATTGGGTGTGTAGAGGTTCCTAAGAGAGGCCAAAGCAGCGGACAGACCATCAGTGCTACAGCTGATCCATAAAGCCTGGAGAATACTGGAGGACACACCGGTCTTCTTACTCAAACCCTTTAGAGGATCACACACACATACACACTTTTAAGCAAATGAATTAATTCACAATAAAGAGGTGCATGCTCAGAATTGTGTGTGGGTACCTTAAAAATGTGTGCCTTTAAAATGTGATGGCCCAGCTCCACGGTCTGCTGCCTGTTCAACTTCCCCTCCTGCCTGGACAACATGAACGCCATCAGGGCATGTCCACTCCTACATAAACACAATGGAAAAAACTCAAACGTATGAGAATAGAAATAAGGTTGCCTTGCATGTGATGCACTTTAAACGGTGTGTAAAAATGACTGCCAACCAGCAGTGCTTGCTCTGTTGAACCTATAAAAAACAAAACATAATTGTAATAAAAAATGTTTGTTATTAATTTTCTGTTCCTGCAAGTGTTATGTGTGTTGATAACACGAGGAGAATAGCAGACAAGAGGCCGCTTTTCAGCTGTAGAGTATTAATATTGTTTTATTAGATTTTAAACCTATGTCGCGAATCTGGAACAAAAACAACCCATTGTTTCGCATCAGAAGACATTTATTGGAACGTTGGTCATTTGGATTTCTTTAGAAATAGATGAGTTTGTTTATGGAACTTCAACCATTATTTAAGAGATATTTTTCTATTTTTAGACAAGTGTTCATCTTAGGAAGGAAGTCAAACATCTGGTTTGGCATCAGGGTGAGTAAATGATGACAGAACCTTCATTTTTGGGTTCCTTTAAAAACAAAACGAGTTCAGGAACACTGGTTTAAATGGTGAAGGTACTTCAGCTCTGCCGATAAAGCTGTAAGGATTTAGGCTCACAAAACACATTTGAATCGATGGGATCAAATGGGGCTCATGTGAAGCAAATCTCTGACTATAAGCTGTGCACAATGTAGTATTTGCTGCGAGGTTGTGAAAGCGTGGCTGTGTTGGGTCTGCAGGAGAAATGTGGAATAGACCGTCTCAGTGTTTCTCTCCTCCTCCTGCTGCTGGTAATTAACTAAGAGCTTCATTAAAAGGCCACGCATGAATGCCGCTGGCTTTGATCAGCTCTACATCTCCTCCACATTAAACAAATTTGGTCTCCGCCGCTCGGTCCCTTTATTCTGTTCTCCTTCTTTCAGCGTTGAAATAACAAGGCCGAATTGAGGGGACCTTTTTAAAAAGTCCCTCTGTTTCTGAGCCAACTTTTGGGGCTTGACTCGAAGTTCACTGCAGTTCATTAGCATGTGAAGAATACAGCATACAATGGTGCTGTCTGAAGACTCAGTGAACTCTGCTGGCAAGTCTAGTTTACTTTCCAAAGACGGGCCATATCGAGGATCTTGCTGGTCATTTTTAGGTGTGTTCGACTCTTCTATTTAAAAAGCACACCAAACAGCTTGCTTTCAAAACGCTCTTGCTGTATTTTGATACCATACCCCTATTGGCATGCGCTTATCGCTCTCTAACATACAGTATCAAAGATCCAGTGTGTCATTTTTTGGAGAATGTATTGACAGAAATCCAATATAATATCCATAACGATGTCTTCAGAGATGTATAAAGACCTTACATAATGAAGCATTACGTTTTGTTTAACTTGGAATAAGATGTTTCTATCTACATAGACCGTGGGTCCCAGTACATGAGAGCCGCCATGTTGTTTCTACAATAGCCCTAAAAGGACAAACTGCTCTACAGAGCGCGTTTCATTTTCTTCTCATGTCACAAAGAAGCGAAAACGTGACGACATCTTAGTCCTGTGTCAGCCACCGTAGTGCTTCAAAAGGGAGGCGGAGGGGCGGAGTGAGCCGTTGGTTGCAATTTGCAACCTCACCACTGGGTGTAACTAAATACCACAGACTGGACCTTTAAAGCTGTTTTTTTTTTAAATCCACAGAAAATCCACACCCGTCACTTTAACCAGGACTGAGCCACCGTGTTGCCATGGTTGATAATGTATTCAATAGAATGTCAAAACAGACATCGCTCGCGCACATACGTAGAAACACACAATCAGTTTTCTGTGAACTAAATTCACCATTACCTGCGTCTCGAAAGCAGAACAAAAAAGCCTGACTCAACGAAAACTTTTCAAATATCACTGCTGTATGAATGAACAAAAGCTTTAATTTGGTATTACGGTTGCTTTAGCTTCTATTAAAATAACTCTGCAATGCACAGAGCTCATAGGAAATCTCATTTATTTAGAGTCACCCAGCAGTGCTAACAGATCCATCACATCAATAGCCTGGATTATTCCTATTTAAATTTATTCAAGTACATCTTAAAACAATATTAATAATATGTGACTACAGCGTTGTACAGTATAATAAATGAATGTCAAAATAAGTTCCTGAGAAAATGTTCACATAAACAAACATATTATATCCTTAGACATGTCTGATCGAACGTTGACGTAAAAAAAGTTGTATACTTTCAGTTGCATTTAAATATATATATATATATATTTTTTAGGACAAAATAATGCAGTCAAGCTATCTATCTCATTATACATTAATGATGTCATCTCAGAACAAAAAAGAAGATCTTTGGAAGACCGGTGATAACCAAACAACGCTGTCCCCTATTGACTTTTATTTCTTTTATTGAATTTTGTGTTCCAAGAAAGAGTCGTATACAGGTTTAAATGACATGTGGGTAGATAAATGACGACATCATTTTTTGTTTAAGGTTTAAACATCCTATTATTAATCCTAAACTCACCTGGGATCGCAGAGGAACTCTGAGCTCTCTCCGTCCGCCCTCCACACCAGCCACTCTCTGAAGGAAGGGTGACAAAACATGCGTGTTTTATCTCTCCTTTTAATCAGGAAACTCGAGAGGGTCTCCATCCTCTGCTGGAAGTCCTCCCACACCTGCTCTCCTCTCACGCTGCCGGCATTCAGTGCATGGAACAACTGCTCATCCGTCATCGGGTGAAGAGACGCCAGAGCCACGTTCAGAATGGGCATGACGCGCTCAAACGCAGAGTTGCTCATGAACTTCATGTTGCATTGAAGCAGGTAGAGCTCGGAGAGAGAGACAGGCACCACCTTGTAGCTCGCGCTCTTAATGACCAGATGACCCTTCTCGAAGAGGTCAAGGGTCAGTTTGAGGTACAGGTAGGAGCCCTGGCTGCGGGAGATGAGATGAGAGCTGACCTTGCCCACGATGACGGGGTCGGCTTTACCGTTGAGGGAGATGTTGTTGAGAATGTTCTGGCTGCTGTTGATGCGGTGTTGGATGTAGGCGTTGAGGTCCGCGCTGATCTCCGGGTTATCAGGGAATTCATCCAGACTGATTTTGGGGAAGTTTAACAGACCAGCGATGTCCTGTGAAGATAAAACAGTGTTTCTTTGAATTGTGTGACAGGGGCTTGTTTCCAAAAAGCAGGTACAGATGTGGTCAGAAACCCTTGGGGGCAAGGACCCCTTAGATGAGAGATGCATAAAGCAGAGACCCCCTTATACTAAATCAGCAAACAGAGCTATTTAAGTAGAAACAACCCTTATCGTCACAGCAATATTATGTTAAGACATTACATTAGCACCATCATGCATGTTATTGTTGCACATACATGCTTTTCTGTGTATAATTTTTATTATTAATATAGATTGTTTGATTGTTTTAAGGGATTTGCAGCATCACATATTTAAATTTTACTCCGAGATTGACAATTTACTTGTCCTGAACCTTAGTTTATATTAAAGATTCAATGAAATGACCGACCCTGGTTAATGGCACAAAGACTATTTTAGTGGACGTAGAGTTTGTCTCTGGATGAGAAAGAAATCAGTGCATTCTGTTGTAAAAGCATGCCGTTTTATTAAGTGTAATTCATTTCTTTCTTCCACTTCTCTGTGTGTTGCAGAACACACCGCATTTTTATAATTCTGACCTCTGTTGTCTGACCTCTCATAGATCAGCATTGTCGTAGCTGTTACACGAAAATTCCCAAGCTTTTTCTGCAGAGCATCATATCAGACAGCATCATGCAATAAGTCCGCACTACAACTTGTTTGACTTATTGATTTTAAACATGTACAAAATTGCAATAAGCGGGAGCTTCACTGAGTCTGCGCGGCCTTGCACGTGTGCAGCTTAAAGAAAACATTGGTTGTTATATAATTTTTTTTAACAAAAAGTCACCCGTGAGTAAGCCGTTATAAGCGGACCCCTCCACCGAGGCCCCCAGTTGAAGACCCCTGTTTTAACTAAATGTATTCACTACTTATCTAAATATTCACAATTTATCTTTGAAATGCTCTTATTTTTTAAGACAAACCATCATTTTAAACAGCTACATTCAACCTGTAATATAAAGGGGGAAAAAAACACAAGCAAGCATACATTTTAAAGGTTGTTTCTAATTTAGAAGAAAATCTTAGTCAATTAGTAAGCTTGATTAACTTCAATGTGATTTTTTTATAAAATGAAAATTAAACAACAACTAGCCTTTTACCGTGATTTGCTTGCATTGAATGTTACGAGTCTGCTTGGCAACAACAACATTTTTCTTTGCATGGAAAGCAAAACACCCTTTTGGCCAATTCAGACAAGATTCAAACCAAAAAAACTGAGATATAATGAGTTTTAGCTACTGTACAGTATATCACCCAGCTCTACTGAGTTCACACACCAGATGCGTTCCTGCCTGTAGTGACAGCTCGAGTTCATAAGTACAAACAACACGCACCAATCTCGTCTGACACATATCAAACAGTAGATGTGTGTGTTCTGGTCGCCTCGCTTTACCTTTCGAACTGTCAAAACTCCGCCAACATTAAATCTCTCTCTCTCCCTTTTCCTCTGTACCTCCTACTGTCTGGATGACTGTCTAGCTGTCAGAGTCTCGTTGGCTGGGTCACTGTTGCTTAATAAAGGTTCAAGGCTTTCTTATTTCGTGACAACATGAGGAGCAGGTTTAAGTGAAACCGAAAGCTTTAGTAGCCCTGATCTGAGATCAGAATAAAGGGATATCGCAGGAATCAGAGGCTGAAACCTTTTCTTTTAGGAGCAGGAGCAGTAATCTCCTAAAAAACACGTCTAGTTCACATTCACTCCAAAGAATAAGAAGAGTACAACATTATACTGCATGTGACCCTGGACACAAAAAACAGTCTTAAGGGTAATTTTTCTTAGATCATCTGAAAGCTGAACAAATAAGCTTTCCATTGGATATTAACCTTTAAAAGTCCATAGCATAGCATATTATTCACAAAAATAAAGTTTGGAGATATTTACGGTAGGAAACTTACAAAATATCTTTATGGAACATGATCTTTACTAATATCCTAATGATTTTTAGCCTTAAAATAATCTATCATTTTGACCCATACAATGTATTTTTGGCTATTACCCCAAAATGTTCCCGTTCTACTTAAGGGGCGATTCACATTTCGCTTCTTTTGAGCGTGCAAGCTCATTATTTTAAATGTAGATAGAATAGGGGCGTTCGGCATCGCGTCGAGAAGGAAATAGTTCAATTTTACAGAGTGCTGCGCGCGCACCGTGGGTCATTTTGCTAGAGAACGCGGGGCGGCCCGTGTTTTCCACGCGATTTTAGACACGAGATGTGAATCGCCGCTATGACTGGTTCTGTGGTTCAGGGTCACATATTGAAACAAATGAAAATAAAGCCTTATAGGACATATTCAAATTAAAGTTAAGCCAATATTGGCCCAAGTTTTCTTTACCATAGCGCAAATAAATCTCCTTCACATCACTTTTTACATTTCTTTCATCTTCAAAAGTGAACCTCATTGGAATCGCATAACAGTATTTTTACTATATTTGTAACGTTGACATAAGAAATATGTTCCTTGATAATCGTCACCATAAACAACAAACATCTCTGCTTCAGTCATAATTTCTAGAACATTGCGTGCAGAGATAAATGGTATAAACTCACCAGAAGACTGGATCTCACTGTGACGACCAGCTTCAACCAATCAGGGAACCTGCAGATGATCTTGGTAATAAAGGAGGCGACGGTGTCACCATAATCTGGCTTGTGAAACTCCGCCTCATTGAGTCCGTCGACCAAGATTATGTAATCTTCCTCAGGAATCTTCCTCTCTGAGTGAAAACAAACATAACATTTACATTTATGCAGTTTGCAGACGCTTTATTGAAAATGTATTCGAACAACCTGTTAGCTCTCCAGAATCATGTATATGACATGATCAACATTTTACAGTTTGGGTAAATGATTCCTTCGGACTCTTCAGATATGCCACGCATTAGTTTTCCTCAACCAAACCGCCCCCGCTTCAATTATTCATTACACGCAGAGTTCAGAGAGACTTTCTAGAGGCTAAGAAGTCATAGCGGAATAACACAGAAACATATTTATTCATGAGCACAAGATTTACACCACTACTGTTTGAGATGCTCTAGGAACACAAACCAGCCCTTATTCAGAATCTTAAAAGGATAGTTCACACAAAAATGAAACTTCGGTCATCATTTACTTACCTTCATATAATTTCAAACATGTATACTGCTATACATGTTTGTTCTGCTAAACACAAAGGAAGATATTTGCAAGAATGTCAGTAACCCAACAGATCTCAACCCCCATTTAATGCCATAGTGTTATTGCAGTAAATGGGGGATGAGATCGGTTTGGTTACCGACATTCTTCCAAATATCTTCCTTCGCATTCAGCAGAGCAAATAAATGTATACATGTTTGGAACAACCTGAAGGTGAGTAAATGATAACAGAATTTTAATTTTTGGGTGATCTGTCCCTTTAAACACATATCTCTCACTGGCTTTCTCAATACATGGAAGAGGTTAAACTAAATAATTTCCCTAAAGTTAACATGCTGACTATTTCGTGAAGACAGAGTCACTCAGGGCATGCCCGTAACACTCCGAAAAATCCTTATCTTTAGAAGAAACAACATTTTGCTTCTAAATGTAGAATGTGAGATAAAACTTGTTTTGGGGAAATATTGCATCTATTGGTTTCACTCTCCTGACAAATAGTTCTTTGTTTTAAACGTAGGTCTACGCATCTCCTGATATGAGAGCACTTTTATGCAGTTTTCCCAAAGATTTACTTTCCGATTAAACGAATCTCATTTTGTGGATCTTCAGACGTTTTTTAAAGCAAAATAAAGATACTGATTAGTAAAATGGCGTTCTTTTTGAAGATTTTCCTCCTCTGCCGTATTGATCTCGAGTGTCTAGCGTCTTTGTAACACAGTGCTTGTTTATGTGTGTCTGAAACACAGACCTGTACCATAAAATATTGATTGAGCTGAGAATAGAGCAGACCTCCACATACAACAGATCATGCCGACCTTGAGATCTCAACATTACTGACGCTATAGGATAAATCCGTGGAGGCTTAGAGACAAAAGCTCAATAACAAATGAGCAATGTGAGTGCTTTCTTAGCAATTCCGTCCAAAACAGTACACAAAATTAGAATTAGTATGTCCTGTATAATCGTGTGTTGAAATTAGTATACTTAAATTATATTATTAATACAAGTTGTCATTTTGATGTGTTGATTCACTCGATTCATACAATCGGAACATCAGACACACGAGATCAGGACTCAGTGTTCACTTTTATCTGTGAGGGATACAGAGAGACGTAAGAGACGATGCCAAAACATTCTTCACTCCTTTAGGGATTCTCAACCCATTGCACTTCCCCAATCTGATGTGCACTACGTACAAAGCCAATGGTCTGCGGACACCGGAACACAACACCTAACACTATTACTAGAAAATGGATGTTGGATGAACGTTGGATTTCATGTTTGTTGTTACTATACCGTTTCGCAGGTTGATGAGGGGCTGGAGGATGCCCCGGCGGAAGGCAGCCGTTGGGTCTTGGACGCAGGAGCGCAGACTGAGCATGCTCTGTAGATGAGGCTCTTTCAGCAGTAGTTCTCTGTACGCTGTGAGCTGATGGGCTCTACACAAGAGCGCAGCCACGCTGTGAACAAACTCAGGAACCAGACACGTGTATGTGTTATCAGCCTGGCAGTAATGATACGCCACCACCTGCGGAAAGAAGCAGAGACCGATTAAAAACCGCATCTCATTTACATTTAAAGTTTCCTGTCATTATGGCAAAAGAGAAACCTTCAATTTAACAGAGTAGAGTTATTTGGCAATTACGTTAAAATGAATCGTGCCAAACGGAAAATACAGTAAAAGTATGCAAATGGAAGGAGTCGCAGAGAACGTTTTAAACAGAAAAAGAAACGTCCTTAGTACAGTCAATTCTGGTAAACATTGCACGAGCCAATTTGGCAACAGCAACTTTACAAAAATGAATCATGGTTTAAAGTGTCACGAAACCTCTCCTTTCAGCTACATTCTACCTCACTGTCGTTATTAAAAAATGTAATTAAAATGGGCGTGAACGCTGTCAGAAGCGCCGGTAAAAACCAGCAATGGTTCATGAATAATGAGACACAGACGCGCATCATCGATGTACTATATGTACTATGGTATATCGCCACGTCACATGCTTTGACGTTGGCCGGATTTTTAACCCGGAAGGCAATAATTGTGCTAAAAAGCTCGAAATGAACTAGTTTTCCCTACTGTAATAACCTACAGTTGCTAACATTGTTTTCTATGATGTGCAACACAACCAACTTTGTTTACATGTAAATAAATGTTGTTTAGTGTTTCGTGGCTCTTTAACTATAGTAACCACAAATGTACCACGGTCTCAGTCTGTTGTTAACAATGGTAATACAAAAGCGAATCAATCTGCACAAAAAACTTCACCACAGACTCTTTCGTCGTCCACACGATTTGTCATTTCACGGCAAAGAAACCCCAGAGAACCGTGGAACTCCCTAAGGAACTGGATTTGTGAGGGTCATTCTTAACTTGCTGATCTATTATTGAAACCTGTGTTTGACAGATGGCCATATTTCCCATTCGGACAAGTGGGGTTAATAGGACAGGTGCGGCATTTAGCTTGAGATGAGGTCTGGGACAAGAGCATCAATCTGAAGCTCCTTCAGGAGTAGGGAACATTAACTCCCTCACGCTGAGCAAACCGCGCTGTGTTTGTTCTGAATCACACATTAAAGTGCTCCATCTCTCCAATGTTTTCTCTCAAGCCTTTGAGACTCGATGTTAAGGTGATCCTCACATTTGATGTAGTGAAGAAAGAAAGGATTTCCAGTTCTTTGCTTAAACATCTACTTTGGGAGCTCAAACACATCTTGGACAGATACAATTGAGAGTTACAGAAACCACTGCACTCTCTTGAAAACACATTTTTCATTAAGATCCACTGTGATGAATGCGTTTCCGACAAACACTCCTGTCAAAGTAAACCGATCGTATAATGAAATACTTGAATGCAGTGAACGTCTAATAAAGTGCTTTTGTCTTGTTAGCAAACACTAAATTTGGTCGCCTGTCGTGCTTGTCCTCTCCGAGCATCAGCGCCCACATGGGTACAATTCTCTTTTAACGCGACCAAATGACCACCCTGCTAACCTGTTGCCATGGTTACATGCGAGGGACTGCAGGTTCACCCAAGCGTCGTGGCTGATGCATCATTTAACTCAAATTGTGTTTGACAAAGGACAGCTCGGTCTATTAAGACGGAGATGTACAGACACAGCAGAACCAATAATCGGCCAAACACCTCGCTTTGCTATACTCAATGCTAAAACATAAAACTGTGCTTAAAGTTTCTTTGTTGAATTCACTTTATGCAAAAAAAGACACTGTTGGTCTGTGGATTTAGTTTCTTACCTTTAGCAAACACATGCCGTAATGAAATGTGAACACATTTAACTGAGACACTAAAACTGAACTTTATAATGCAGAAACTTCTGCAAAGAGACTCAATTTGCATTCAATCAAGACTGTTGCATACTGATATAAGTATATGATAAACATGTATCATTGTGTTCGGAGACTACAGATGAAAATGTAAAGTCATGTTTATTAACGTATGTCCCTGTTAACTAAATAAATCAATAAAAGAATCAATAAAACACAATCATTTATACA
>NC_136772.1:2069038-2167278 GCF_947034865.1 Barbatula barbatula
ACAGAAGCCCTGAGACTCTCCGCTCAGCATGCGCCGGTACTCACAGACTGACGCGCAGGCACGACGCGTCCTTCAGGCAGACACGCATGCGGCTGCGGCGAGATCTGCCTCACCAACCTCACTCTCTCCTCAGGGCGTTCGGCCACGCGCCTCCATGCTCCTTCATACCGCATTCAACTGGTGAGCACCCATGCAGCCCCGCACGCTATCGGCTTCACTGCATCGCCGAGCGCATCCACGAAACCAACAGAGAAATAACAGGGCAGCTCTCCGCCAGGATAAAAGCCAACACTCCGCAATCAGAGAGGACAGAGATGAAAAGGAGGATACGGAGATGTGTTCTCCTGCAGAACGGCTGATTACAGTTTGCAGTGAAAAGCCGGAGAAATGAAAAATATATGATCCTTTGGAAAAGAGAGAGAGAGAGAGGATCTAAAAAAACAGAGCTGGAGGAGTAGAGGAGAGTTTGGGAAGAAGGAAGAAGTGAGAGTCATAAGTCACAGAATGAAAGGAGCAGGGAACAGTCATTGAGGAGATGGGTGATGGAATAGGTTTGGAGCAAGCGAGGGAGGGCGAGAGAGAGAGACGGCGAGAGAGCGAGCGAGCGAGAGACCCCAGCAAATCAGTTGAACCGTCAGTGAACTCTCTGTCTAAGTACACACGAGATCACACACAACACTAAAAACATTGACAAGACTTGCCAAGACAAACTTTAAATGCTAGGCATGACAAATGTTGTCTGTTTTGACACGATTAAAGATTAGCTTAAATCGCACCTTAGTTTTAAGAGACTTGTAGTCTCACACCGTCATTGTGAATAGTGGGTTCTCATTGAAAATTCTCAAAAAAGAAGTGCACTTTAAGTACCCGGATGATGCACTTTAACTGTGGAACTGTGGACACTTCCCGCACCCAACGGTGGCAGTTTCGCTTTCGTGGGAGAAGGGAGGCGGGGCTATAAGATGCTGCTCGAGCAAAACTCTCCTGCAGAGTGATAACGCTTCAATCTGATGAAGACTAAAGTAATGCTGGGCAAAACAGTAAAAAGTACAGGTACATTAAATGTACAAGGTAACTGGTACAAATACATTTTGATGCACACGCATTGACACCAACTGCGCTCGTCTGGGAAACCGATAATATAAAATATAGCCAAATACTTTCAAAAGAAAGTTTAAAAAGAGGAATAAAGAATGAAAAGCATATTTCAACATCCCTAATATGACAAATATCTTTGCAGGTTATTTAAAAATCAATAGAACCGTGAACGCTTCTGTGCATCTTTGCGTCTGGGCTGCAGTGCAAATGGCTTATTCTCAAAAGCTGAACATCTCTGAGAGGGAATTCTAATCAGACTGGACCGTGACCAGCTCGACAGATTACACCCAATTCTTCCAGTTTGGACAGACGCACCAGTAATCTGTTGACCCCATTGTTTACCTAAAGAAAAGAGCCTGCATATGAATGTTTATCATCTAAATGATGTCATCAGTTGAATATTCATGAAGTCAAATGGCTGGACCTTTTGTTAACCTATCATAAAGCCAATCGTGTGTGTCGGTGTTCATTAACACGCTCGATTCATGCTCGGGTGCCGTGGCGTTTGGGACCCGGGGTCAGATGCTTCTTCACATGCCCTTTGAGAATGACGCTAATCGATCTTACAAACATCCGACAACATTTCAGTCGGACCCTCTGGACTTTGTATTTGTTGTTACTCAGAATTAATGAACATCCCAGGAGGTGAAGGTTTGACGCTCTGCTTCAGTAGTTTGCCCCCGCTGGCAGATGCTGTAACTACACATTGTTCACTTTCCTGAAAGACTCCCTTTTATCTCCAGGCTACATTTACATCACGAAGCTACAGTTTTTACAGACCGATCTGAACAGTTATTTAACAGTGCAACATTTCACTTCCTGCTTTCATGGTTTACTTTTCCTCGCCTTCCTTACTTTGACTTATCATTCGCAATATACAAAGTCTCTCTCTGCCCCCTGATTTATGGCCTAAAAAGATAACAAAAATAAACAAATATAAAAAGATACATTTGACTGATAACATTGTTATTTTCTCCCATAACTCAAACAGATTTTACAATAATACTGTTATCATAAAATCTTCGAGCCATAATAATTACGTGGTGAAAATCTGATGTTGTGACAGCCCAAGTTTTTTTAACTATATCTCTCAGTCCCTGTGAAAAGAGGAGCAGAGGAGGAAACAGCTCAGCCGAGCTGAACACAAGCAGCCACAGCTGCAGGCTTCACTGACTCCAGATGCCCCGTCATCTGAGCCACTTCCCCAGCTGTCAGGAGAGAAGAGAGCGGCACATGTGTAAACGACACATGTCACTTTCCACAACAGGAGCCAGAGACGCAGAGCAGGTTATGTTAATGTGAGGTAACAAATAGAATGAAATAGAACGAATTCAATACGGTTTCTGGAACCATGATATCGATTCATTTCGATTTAATATTATTTATAACTTACTAACATCATTAAACAAAATCATTTGTTTGATGCAAAACTGATTGACTTACGGAATTCATCCGCTTTGTGTTACTTTGATTTACATTTGAATCCGGTGTCACTCCAATTCACATCCTGTAGCCAATTCAAATTCTTACTGATTCTAAACTTCAGAATTTTATGCGCCACACCGCAGAACCATCTGGACCGATGGATTAAAGATGCTCAATGGTTCTGGAACGCTGCGTCTGCACAGATGAAATCTTAAGCACGAGTCTCTGTAGACCGCAGAGCAAAGAAGTGAAAATAGCAGAATTTCATCTCTCATTGAAACACCATCTGCCTCGTGCATTTCATATGAAGACGACAGAAAAAGTGCAAAAGTAAAAGCGAGCGGCACATATGAAGGGATACACGCATGCTTTCTGACATCAATAAAAGAGCGGTAAGAAATGTGAATACCAACTTTAAACCCAGCACTGATTCAACCATAGAAGATAACACACTTATATTTTCTCAACTAGGGGCTCGGACTTAAAATGCGGTTCACACAATAGTCATTTCTTTTTATGAAATTTTACTTTACAAACTTTACATCTTTGTGAAACACAACAACAAATAAACACATGTCGTATGGCTTCACGTGAACGACCCACAGAAAAGCTTCTTGAGCCGCATCTGCATTAGTTTTAACAATATATCTTGAACATATGCACATTGATGTCCGCTGACTCTTTTGATTTCAGATGGAAGAACACTTGGCACGCTGTAGGTGAAGAGGGATGCTTTGCAGACAGGCCCGGCTGTGAGATAATACAATTATAGATTTATGTCTGTTATTTTTGGAAGCTTACAGGCATTAAGAGGCCAATCGAACAGAATCAAACGAATGAGGCGGCTCATGAGAAAGGCCTCGCAGCGAGAGCACAGAACACAGGACGTCACACGGCTTTATTTGACCGCTGGGTTTGTGAGGAAGCATGTGCACACGTCTCTGATAAAAACATTTTGTTTTTCATTTCACACATATTATTAATAGCAGATAAATGCGATTACCTTGAACACTTTATCTGTATGTCAAATAAAATCCATGTTGGGAATATATTATAACTGAGTGTGCAGTTTTATAATTTGACTTACATTATTTGCCTGCCGGATGATACAAAAAATATTGTATTTGATTAATATCTATGACTGATCATATCTAGAGTTGTATTTAGAGTTCATCACATGATACATTGATACACCCTAGCAACCATATAATACGCCAAAACACAATGCATTAGAAAATAGTGGCTGTAAATCAAGATTTTGTGTCTGATAGAATGACATCACTAAGTACGAAGTGACAGTTTCTTACAGTGCGGTCAGACATATTACTAGACGTCCCATTGTCTGATGGATCGTACATCAACGCCGCCGCCATATTGGTGAGGGAAAAGCCAACTTCAAACACATACGAGTGAATGAAGCAATCATTTAGGCTTAATAATTGTGTACACATCGATATCGTGAATTCATTTAAGGTAGATTAAATGCACATGATCAGAACATGGCTCATTCACTTTAAAACCCCTGAAAAATCTAAAAAATACGTCTGTACTATATGACTACATACTGCTATTTCATACTTGTAATGCGCAGCAGTTTTACCATATCACATACATCATGTTTTACTGCTGTAAAGGTTTTACCGTTTATTTTTGAAAATGTCTAAAATTACTAAAGGAAAAGCTATTTCCATATTGAAAAACTTTAGTTTGTATATAATACGTAAATTAAACTATATTACCTTGGGTGTTTTGTTGGATGATTCAAATAAAACTCAGAAGCAATGTGAACATTGTGTCATCTAGTAGATTCTCACAAATAACAGTCAAAATGAATGAATTCCACATTTCCGCTTGAGTACCATTTATTTTTAAGTAGGTTACAACTATCAATATATAAAGCATCTAGAGATATGATAAAGTTGTACTCTACATACATTATATCGTAAACCACTGAAATATGTAAAGAAAAGTAAACATGATTGTGCTTTTAATGCCAAAAAAGTGCAGCTCTCCCTAGGTTCAATAGGCTTTAAGTGCACTGTTGCCCTGACCAATATGGCGGCACCGTTGTCGAATCACAGCAGTGGAGCAAAGCGGACAATGTGGTGTCTAGGTATTTATTATGTCTATGGTTCAGACCGCCAGCGACTGTGTTGCAAGTCGATGCAGTTAAGGCATCGGTTGCTTGGACACAAATGAAGTTTAGTCTTAGAAATGAAAGTGAAGAATGATTAGTGGAGGTCTAGCAAATCAAATCACTACAGTGACACTAAAGGGCAGAATGACCTCTGAACACTTAAAGAAACACTTAAATAAATCCAGGACAATCCTTTATGGTGATTGTACAATTTTTTGACAACTATCGTCATTTTTTTAACCTGTTGTTGTATGAGAGAAAAGCAAACAAATTGTTTTTTGGTAAATTGTTCAATTTATTAACTTCACATGCATCTGCAAGACGTAATGTGAAAGTCAACAGCAACGCAGATCTTTGAATACCAGCGCAAAAAGACAGGCAAAAGTAAACAGATGTCACAATTGTTTTGTTAGAACTGAAGATAATTGCCTTTGCTTGTTAGAAGCCTCTTAAAAGCAGAATTACGGATCTAATGTTTATGATTAGAAATAAATCTCTCCAAAACAACTCACTAGACATCAGCAGACAACTCATTGTGTAAATGGAACAACAATCGATCAATGAACAATCACGCGATGGACGGAAGATCTGTCTTCATTCACAGGACAGCTGAAGAATGTGTTTTGCATTAGGGACATTTCGATAGCTGTGCATGAGAATCAACTAAATAAATGCACGAAAGAAAGCAAATCAGTACAGTAAGCCTAAATTGGATTGACATCATCGCTGTCATTTATGTCTTGACTGGCAAGCTACTACAACATCATTTACTCACCTTCATGTCATTCCAAAGCTCTCTAAGACTTTCTTTCTTCTGCAGAAAATATATTTTGAAAGACTGCGAGACACTGTATCCCGTTCCTTTACATCTAATGTCCTTCAGTGTCCCTCCATCTTCAGCCTATGAAGGTCAGAAACCGACCGTAAAATTGGAGCTGTGAATCCACTTCAACAGCTACGCTGCAATACTATGACATCATAATGCCTGAAGCCATACGAGCTTCATGATTGGACGAGGGACCGGCATGCGCTCCAGATAGTTCATTATTGTGGGATTGTGTGCTGTAAGTATGCCTGGGAATCGAGAACAGGTTCATACTCTGGGGGGAAAAAAGCAGGTGAGACACCGTACTCAAATATCGTGTTTCTTATGCGTGCACTGAATCTACAGCCAAATAAATGATGCTTTATGTGAACTGAGTTCAGTATGAATTTAATCTGATGAGAAAGTCTTAGAGTCAAAAAACACAAGACTAAAAACAGATCACTCTATTCACATTAAACTGTGATGCCAAAAAGTGTTTGTTTTTGTTATCAAATAAATGAACCGTGATAAAATTAAGGAGCCAGACTAAAACCTGTTCACATCATTCCCTTCTTATGGATATGAATCTATTGAACACTCAGTAAAGATTAATGTTTTATTCACCTAGGCCAAACAGTGTGTGAAATGAGTAGCAGTAGGTGTACAGAATGAGATCATGAAAACACACACACACCCTCTGTAAAGGAAACAAGCTTTAACCTTGACAAGTGAATGCGTTTTATGGGGCAAAGCAGTTTTATTGTTTCACGTCAACTCTGTTGAATAACTGACAGCTTTTTTATGAGCGCCGTTGCATCACCTTGCCTTGTACACACACACACAAACCCCAACATACACATTAATCTCTCTCACAATCAGCTTAAGCTAGCCTCAAAACATCAGCAGTGTTCAGAACTAGTGTCCTAATCTGCATCACAACAAGAATGCTCGCCAAGGACAAGACCTCAGAATAACCGAATCAATCCAATTGTCCTGAAAAGAATCCGTTCGGTCAACACAAGAATAATCGGTTTGAAGAAAGTTAAACTCGCACTAAACACAGAAACCTGATTGACGACCAAACACGTGTACATCCAGCGTGTTCTCAACAGCTGCCCTGCATCTCAAAAAGCACAAGAGAAAGAATGAGCTCCCTCACAACCAATAACACACACAGCCTTCCCAAGAGTCTCTCTTCCAGCAGTCGTGGGTCAATGGTCAATAACACAGAATTACCTAAAAACCAGAAGAGATAAAGATAAGATCGTCGTCTTACCTGCGACTGAGTTTGGTCGAGGCATCATCAGGCTGGATGAGGTCTGCGTGTGGTACTGCACAGGTCCTTCAGAACCGTGACCTGCTGCTCCTGAACTCGTCTTAGCTCTGCTTCTGCCCTCTCCCCCGGACGCTGACCCTTCCTCTTCGGCCACCGGAGAGCACGCGTCTGCCCGTACGGCCGTCTGCGCCAGCGCATGCTGACCGCAGCTCCTTATACTGCCATCTTTACTCCACTCCAGACTAGAGCCGCTGCGGTCGTCATTCTCTGATGAACTCGTGATGGTGGCTGAACAGAGAAAGAGATAAATGCACAGCACAACAAAATAGATAAACATCTGCACTGATTTTGAAAAGAACACCGATTCACAATTCGCAAAACAGAAACGTTTTTCTTTTGTGTCTTTGAAAGGTAAGACGGCAACGTTGTCAACTCCATTGTCGTGTCCATGAACGGTCATAAGGCGTTTTCAATTTTACAAAATATATTTGAATTAAAAACGCTGTAGTGTAAACCACCCTTAGTCTCATTTATTTCAGTTTGATTCGATCTAAATGTGGACTGGGCTAACAAAACAAGCAAACACAGAACATTTTTCTAAAAATAAACATTTGAAATTTGAGGGAAACTATGGTAAAATGGAAAAAATGATGTGACTGAAGTATGATGCTCATTTCACCAAAAATACAATTCAAGGAAAATTACATTTTAGTCACACAAACATTGTTCAAATGAAGAGAAAAAGTGATGCTGACACACACAAAAAAGGTTTTAGAAAGAAAAGGGTAAACTCTGTCAATCCCATATGACCTGAGCGGAAGCAATGTTGTGATATGAATGATGAGTCACCCGCTGACCTTATCAACACCTGAACATCATTTCCCAACGCATTTAACATGCTGGTAATTAGTGTTAGTCTGCATTTGCCCCGGCACAAACTCATCGTCGTCTGCCAGTTACAGTCGAGATGGATGTCTGTTTGCTATCACTGTTAATGAAACATTCGCCCGAGTTTTTACGTTTGTGTTATATTTGGTGCATGATTTTTCATAGTCAGGTAAGTGGCATTTTCAG
This sequence comes from Barbatula barbatula, assembly GCF_947034865.1. Classification (NCBI taxonomy): domain Eukaryota; kingdom Metazoa; phylum Chordata; class Actinopteri; order Cypriniformes; family Nemacheilidae; genus Barbatula; species Barbatula barbatula. The sequence goes on from NC_136772.1 coordinate 2,076,854, forward strand.
GATTGTGGTACATAAATGGTACATATTCTTCATAAATGGACGTATAAAAATGTAAATAAAGTAACTATTTGATGTTCTATAAAGAGGCATCCCTATTCTATTTATTGGGTATTATTGCTTCAGGTTTGTACATTTTAATTCACAGAAATCCTACGAAATTTGTCGTCTCCCAAGAACCGTGTCCTTTTTTGTCACATCCATGTTTATTTGCTTTTTTGAAATAGAAAACTTGTTCATTGACCGAAATGTTTCTGATTGTTTAGACTCTATCAACAAGCGTTTAGTAAAATATAACAAGATGGTTATAACAAGATGGTTCAATATATTCGTAAAAAATACATTCTCTGAGCATTTGTATCAAAATGTCACATCCATAATGCTAGAATTGCCCAAATGTAAAACAATGAGTTAATGAGAAGCCAAAGTCACATACTGTATGTGTGTTGAGTGGACGGTGAGGGGGATTTATGGGTTAAAGACTTAACGGTTGAGTTTATTACACTATAACATGTGCGACAACAGCTGCAAACAGACACATGGTAGAGTTCACACACAGAAAGGGTCCGCAAGTCTGAGGCCACTAGTGTAAATGCTTTTTTTTCACATTTCTTTTCGTACGTCAAAAGGTTACCAAAGAGGACTTTCCCAATCATTCACGAATAAAAATTTGATTTAATTTTAATTTAATTCTAAAAAGATTTCTACAGCGTTTAATAATTTAGGGCCAAGTGTGAATTAAGAAATGTACATTTACTCCAACAATGTTTAAGAGCTAAATGGGTGTCCAAGCTTGGAAACATTCAAATGATTCTGATTGTGATTATTTATTCACATTTCTTCATTCCACAAAGGTGATAAGCTCATCTTTTCCCTAAGCCACCGTGCATGTACATTAGAGGGTCACACAGCAGTTCCCATTCCATGCCAATCCCGCGAAAAAAACTAGGGGAAGATCTTGTTCCAATCCCATCCCAGAAGAAGGACTCCCATTCCCTTCCACCCCGTGTTTTTTTTTTGCCCAAAATCTGTCACAGTAAAAAATTGAGTAAGACCGCCCAGAAATGTCGGTGTGCACGACAGAGGCATCATTTTACCAGACTAGTAGTTGGAGCTTGAGTTTTGGGGCCGACTCCATTTAGATTTTCGCAGCTATAGTCTAATGCTGGGACCAAAACTGCTTTTAATATGAAATGTTTTGAAAGATATTCAAAGGAGTCTGTCGATCGCTAGATCACACTTCTAAAATAGCCATCATGAAATATAGGGTATGAAAATGCTTCAACAGTAAAGCATTGAAACGTTTGCTTATAACGGAGGGCCTCAGCACCGACACGTGAACAATAACAAACCAAATTCAGCTTTTTTTAAGGTGCCATGCCTCGATGTCAAACTTGCTTGCCGGCCCCTGGTCCATTGAGTGCATGGGGAAGCTGCCTTCTTCTCTATTATTGGTGGTTGGAATACCAACTTGGTGCATTAACGCCACCAACTGTTATGGGTGTGTGGAACACGTCATTCACTGAACCAGCCACACCAAAGAAAACCGAATATTATATGTTTATTTATATCAAAAGGTATATTTGTGTATTCCCGGTCGCGATGACATTTTTTCCTGTCCGGCTCCAGTCACAGTGATATTGAAACCCGCTGGAATCCCCAAAAAATGTCAGCCTTTAATGTATAATCCCATCAAACCAGCTGTTCAACACAACATCATACGTTTCTGAACTAAATGTTCTCTCTTTCTCTGTCTGTCTGTCTCTCTTTCTGCCTCTGCCATCTCTCTCTTCACTTTCTGTTGTTCCCTCACAAACTTCAAAGTCAAGCGAGTATTAATCACACCCCGAGCGGGTCACACAGGGCAAAACCTCTCCTCTACATCAACAAACCAGCATCGCCCGCTGGCAACATGTTCCACACCTCCTCACAGTGGCCCTGCGGATATATCCTTCCTCTCTTTCTCCTCACAACTCGCATATGAGTCTCATTCATGAAACGCCAGCAGAACAGGCAAAATCTGTGTGTAATCTAAATGATCACATTTCATTCAATCCTTTATAAATGAAACCCAAGGAGTAGCTACATCCAGGGAACAGTTAACGTGAGCATTAATGGGTCATAATGACATGAAGAAACTCTCCAGCTGGAATCATGTATTTTTGTACGATTTATTTTAGTCACAGAGAAAAAAAAACAACCATATTCTCTCTTACCGAACAAATCCTGATAGAATTTAGGGTCAGACGCCATTTCTTATTAAAGCCTCGTGCTATTAATTCACATTCTTAAATATTGTATAAGAAACTACTTGCTGTTGCATAATTCATAAACAAATGTTTAATCTTTTTGTCTGCAACTGTTCATGACCACACGGAACCATGCCAAAGCTGCCCCGCAGGTCACATGACACATTTAAATATTGTGATTTCAGTGTGTCAGGACAAGATGATAATGTACTGCATTACAGTAATGAAAATGTTATTAATATGAGATTTTGCACAGAAAATGTGCCTAATTGAAATGAAAACAATCCCATACACAAATCTGACATATGGCCACAAATGATCATGTATAGAAAATTATATGTTATAATATAACATATATTGAAGTATATTTCTAATTTCACTATTTACGGTTATGTGCAAAAGAGCACATGACATCATTTTACACCTTTAATTCATATATAATATTGTCAAATTTGTGGCAAAGAGATTCAAGAAGGATAGAAATATGTCTTTGATATGTTACAGATATGAAAATTTTGATTTAATAATTATATAAAATGTTTCTCTAAACAAGCTTTCTTTCCGTTTGATTTTGTGGGAAATGCTGAATTACAGTCACACAGGAGCGCGATAGAACATGTGCATTCATCTCACCGATGATCCCACTGTCTTTGCTCTCGAGGGTGGAGCTCGGGCTGGTGATGGTTCCACACGGGCTGCGGTGATTGGCTGCTGGCCGGCTGCTGTTACTGTTTAAGGTGGAACAGGGGCTGTCCGTGCACGGAGATGCTGTGCTGCTGGTCAAAGTAGAACATGGACTGATACCCTGATTTACTGCGCACTGCAGAAACACACAGAGAGAAGATGTGTTTATACAGGCTGCTTTAGTGGTTTCAAAATCCAAACATTGATATCTCTGTTATTCGTGTAATGACAGTGAAATAGAAAGAGACTAAAGAGAGAGAGAGATCGTGGAAATGTTGAAGCGACCCATCGGCAGAACAGAAATATTTGAAAGCGGGACCAGTAGACACATGAATCAATCCCAGAGTTCACCTGTAATGTTTATCTCCATCCAAATAAAGCCACACTGAAAATAAACAGCCATCGAGACACAGATACATGGCCACGTCTAGCCTTCAACCAATGAGGACTACTCTACTTACTTTAATTTACTCACTTTCAAGTCGTTCCAATTCTGTATAGCTTACTTTCTTGTGCAGAACATGAAAGAAGATATTCTGAAAACGTTGGCGAACAAACCGGACATTGTTTAAACACAAAACTTTAGAGACGTTTCTCAAAATATATTTTTCGTGTTTCACAGAAGAAAGAGTCATATACAGGTTTTGAATTGACGTGAGGGTGAATAAATAATGACAGAATTGACCTTCTTTACGACAATGTGCGGCACTTAATTCCTTTATGATTCAATCCAGCATGTAACTCTAGTTGAGTTGAAAACCATTTCAGAAAACATTTTGATAAAATGACTCAAAAGACTGACCTTCACACACAGTCTTAAGGCTCTACAGGGGTCCTCTCTGTGATGTGTCTTGTTAAGGTTTTCTATTCACATGATAACACAGATAAGAAGTCAACAAGTCAGAACTGTAATACAATTGTTGATCTCGGTAGATCCCGACCAAAATAAGAATTGTATCATTTCACTGTCCCTTAAACATTCTGTTTATGATGTACCTTACAGACCCAAACGACCAAAACCAGGGCCAGACCCTCAGCTGAGTCATCTTTGGGCTGTGAGTCAGTCAAGGTCACAACACAAGATGAAAGTTTCTTTCAAGTGAACTTTCCAGAGACAGTGATTTCAACCTTTCACAGAATCCCAGCGGACAACATCCTCCAACAACACGCAAACCCCATCGTACAATCACATCATTCAAAAGTAAATCTCGCCGTTGCATCATCACACCTAATTTAATCTCCACAGGTCATCAGACGGATGAACGTTAATGATTTATTTAACAAAAGCCTCGTACAGAAGAAGCTCTGTTACAGAATACGGGAAAACCTCCAGCGGAATTCAAAGAGCGCTTGTGCTGCCTCAGAGTCGCTGTCTAATTATATAATCAACCAAACGCGGAGCGAGTCCTTTTAACAAAACTATTTCTAGACCGGTCCTCATATGAGTACTCAAGTTAACACGCACCTCACGCTCATTCAACTTTCTCATCCGTCAGCGCTTCAGATCCGGTCGTGAATGACTTACTGCCGTGACACACAGAGACACTCCGCCTCTGAAACGCTCTTCACTGCATCTCACACGGACAGACGGCAGTCGCTCCGGTCAGCGTGAACGTTTAATCCAGCAGCCCGCTGTTACTCAGCTCCTGTGCTTCTCAATCACTCCTTGCATTTCTTGCGTCTCTCTCTCTCTCTCTCTCTCTCTCTCGCCCATTTCAGTGTCTCTCTCACTCCTGCAGCTGCGGAGGGAAAAATACCTTTTTTTCATTCTTGTCCTCCATAGGTATGCGTGTGGAGCCCGGGATGCCTTCGCCCAGTAAGAACCCCAAGCGTGTCATCAACTCCTGTGTGGCGGGGGAGGGGCCAGGAGCGACCAGCTCTGAAAGAGAGAGAGAGAGAGAGAGCGAGAGAGAGAGAAAGAGGGTGAATAAGAGGGAAAGAGAGAGAGACCTTCAATGTGTGTGTGTGTGTGTGTGTGTGTGTGTGTTTTCTGGGAGATTGCAAACACACCAGCTGCTCTGGAGTAATTCTCTGGACCTTCAAGCACAAGACTATACTGCGAGGATTCAAAATAGTTTAATGATGTATTTGCCAATTACAATTCTATTAGCCCCACAAATCTCTCTTACTTTTCAACATCACTTCCCGTCTTCAGGAGTGCATTGCAAACAATGTTTGACATATCGCAAGGATTTGTAAGGAATTGAACACTGGGGTTTCTATACCATTAATATTTCATTTACAGTCACATTTGTGAACCGTTCTGTACTTTAATACAAACAACAGGTTGTCAGTTCATTTACTATATTTAGGGAAAACGCCTTTGTTATCATTTACGATTATATATCAAATAAGTATTTGTGTTCCTGTAGCTCACTTGGTAAAGCATTGCCTTAGCAATGCAAATATTTTGGGTTCAATCCCAGAGAACACATATAAATGTATAGCTTGCATTGGGTTCGTATAAATGCCTCCATACAAATACATTGAATGTATTCTGTGAGACGGACAATGTCTGTGACAAAGCATGAAAATCACAGAAAGATGCATTTACAGACACTTTATAATCAGAAGACACTCGAAAGATAATATCCGATTCGCAGGCACAGATTCGAGCTGATCGTCATGACAACAGCTCTGATGCTTATATTAAATGTTTGCTGTTGAATCTGCACGGAAGATGTTTTTTTATATTTGCTACAAAAAAGCAGGTCCTCAAAAAATGTATTAGGTTATTGATCAACCCTACAAAAGCCACACACACGGATCATTAACCAGATAGACAATAGCCCAATCAGAGCTTACAACACTGAATAAATGACGATAAAATGTGTCGGAATATGAAAATAAACGAGATCGAGACTGTAACAACGTTTCGTCGCGACGTGCAAATACAAAATACAAAATGTTATGACTGTAACTGAACCATTCCTTCCATAGCTCTTCTTCAGGCTTTATATGACTTACTGTACACTAGACACATGGAATACATACACAAGTATGCCAAATGTATGATTATGTTATGATTTTTTATTATTCCTCCATCTTCTCACAGTCTATCCGTCCGTTTTTCCTCACCACCGTGTCCTTTCATTTTCAGACTAATTTCCGGTCTATTGCTTTGAGGGCGACGGGCCCTGTTTGGCCAGGACTCATTTGCATGCTCCTCAAAACACAAACTCACGACGATAAATTAAAGATCTCCCCATCACATCTATCTCTCATCCATGTGTTTGGGTTAAACATCCATTTCTGCAAATGCCAGAGTAACAACCGTAAACGTAACATGATGTTAACAGGTGCCCTTTACACTGCCCGCAGTCCACACCCATCGTCCTCACCAGAAAAAATCCTTAAGCGGTGAATTTCTACACTGACGTTAATTTTATTTGTTCAGCTTGTGGGAAAATATCTACATAAATATATGTATACGGATATAGGCCGTAGCCTCAGACGAACCGCCTATTGGCTAAATGTCTGATACTTATGGCACACAAAATTGCATATGATTTGAAGATGTAGGGATATTTTCACACTCCTTAACATGACGCTGAACAAATCAAACTGTGATTGGCCAAAGAAAGCTGCTATGGAGTCCAGACCTTCTGCCATTAGTCTGAACATCGGGCAATGCAAGACTTATGTGGATATATATATAGACTTAATGAAGCCATGTTTAAAAATAAGAAAAATTAGGCTTCTCAGCTTTATTAAAGGCTGAGTGGACATTACCATTCTTCATGAAGCAGTGAATAAGGTTGAAGTCTTACGTTTTACTAATGGACATCAGTGTGTGTGTGTGTGTGTGTGTTTTATTTGGATTAATGAAGCTCTATAGAGAATGGCCTTTACTTCCAGGCAGAACTCTCAAAACAACTGCAGGGAATCTTGGGAGATAAAGTGGGCTCATCTATCAGAAACCCACATAACCATGACAGACCTAAACATTTACATTTTATAAGGCGATCAGTAAGTCAGCCTTCAGGAGGGCCAAAAATCTAAATGACATCACAACAAATGGGAAACTGTTTCTCGTTCTTTCTCCATCCGTGAGGATCACAGCTAACCTGACTTGGTTTCATTTCATCCATGTGACATTTGTCCGTATCGCCAACTCCATCTTGATGATGTTAAGGACATCAGGAGGACTAAATACTGAACTAGAACTTCCGTCACAAACTCACAACAATATGAGGTGGGACGACATGAGGGTGTATGGTGACAGCACTCATCTAACCTTCACCATTTGATTTATTGTGACCTGGTATAATTCTCAAACACATAATATAATCCACAAACACTTGAGACTCAGCTATTGTTTATCATTAATAACACAGACCACCCAATGACACAAGGACGTAACAGTAAAAAAAAACATGCTTTAATCCACAGCGGGATTCGAGAGGGCAGAACTAAATATAGTAGCTTTGTGTGAGAGAGTGAGCAGGTACCAGTTGTGGCCTCGGGGAATACGACAATGCAGGCAGGCACAAACCAAAATGATCCACATCAGACTTATAACTGCACTACAGGGAGAGACCCCCAACATCCTCTTGTACAGATCCGAGATTACATATTAACATAACAGGAAGCAATTGTGAAGGAATAAATAGGATATTTGTTACAATTGATATTTTTAATAAACTAGATTTTTTATTGAATATCCTTCAGCTTTAACTGCTGTTCAAGAGAGCAATACCCTACCTGTCATGTTGCTTTACAGTAGTTTATTTGACTATAGTAAAATCTCTAACACACACGCTCTTTCTTTCTAACTCAAATATCAATGGTGCATACAGTATTCCATTATCAAAGCACTTAATCCTATCAATACAGTCACGATTCTCCGGCAGGCAAAATATTTGTGTATATAATCTAATCCCTCACTAATGAATGTGTTGAGTGGTACAGATCAGATATCGCTGTTTTGACATCATCGAATCTCATATGTTTCTCATGCAGTGTCTCCAGGGAATAAAACCAAACACAGTCCAGTGAAAAGGGGTCCGGTTGATACTTATGACTGAAACAGAATCACATCATTGACAATAATCACACATGGTATTTATATTCTTATTTTCCCATGTTTAAGAGAAGTATGTGCATACAAAGTGGCTGAATCTCACAAACCTGTCAAGAACATGGTCACATTTCACCTCAATATTAAAAGTAGGGAGGCACCGATATGTACATTTTGACCAATAACGATAACCGATGATTCTTTAACATTTGGAAGTCGATAACCGATGTACTGGCCGATATACAGTATCTAGATATTAATATAACATTTCCTAAGACTGAAACAAATGGCAAAAGGTGGACAAATGCTTTTATATGAAAACATTCACTGCAGAAAACAAGGTAACCGTTAGTTCTCTTTTTTCTGGTATTTTTTTTATATTTCACAAACAAATTATAGATGTTCTTCCCAAGCAAACCCAGAAAAATGTACTTAATAGCCACTAGACTACTAGACAGAAAGCATTTATCGGCTGATATAGATATGGCCGATCATTTATGGAATTATATTTTATAATTGATTCAACAAAATAGAGCCCGTTTCATGGTGTCGTTTTCTGACAATTAAGCTCAAAAAGTCTAAACCAAATAAAAGATGAACAGATGATGTGAAACATCAACGATTCTTCTATTTTGTGCATTTGTATATTATCAGAATGGTTTAGAAGTGTAATGGGAAATACAATAGAAACTAATTTAAAGATTAAATATTTTATTAAAAATCGGAAAGAATGCAAATACATTTCAGTCAGATTTTAGTATGAAATAAGACCTTAATATGTCCTCGAAGTAAAGTACTCAGCATTATCTCTATGGCGACGCGTCAAGTCAGAAACTCAAGCTTCCTAAAGAAGACATCGATAAAGAAAAAGTTGAATAAGTGTTGCCAGAAATCCCTCTATCAAGAAAAAAAAGGTGAACTTATAGTGAACTGTTTCTTTAAGACCTCTCACATCAATAGATGTCCTACTTCTGAATTGTTTTCAGGTTGAATCCACACAGCTTGTTAAGACAATTCTACTGCGAATTAAACTGAAACAAGCCATGGAAACTATTTTCAAATCAACCATAAATGTGAGACTTTAAAAACGAGTAAAACTTAAAGTCCAGGGTGTTTAAGAACAAATCTAAAGTTCTTACCCAAATATGACATCATCTAAGGGTCATTGTCAGATTTTCCAGACCTTTTATAAAGAACTGACACAGTTTACCTGGGAAGCAGGGGCTAATGTGCCTTGCAATAGTAAACTTAGTTTTTGAAGAATCTCATCAAGGCCCAGACATTTGGGTTAGAGATCTCGAGAGGCAATCACAACTCTGTAAACAACATTTACGTCCTTCATCAGATATTACGCTTTTCTGTGAACTCCCTCTATTTCTTTCCAGCAGACCACACAAGAGACCAATATCCTGAAATGAAATTAGGTTTCAACTCCGATATGAAGGGACCAATGTGACCCAAACTTTCTTTCAGACCATAACAAGCAGCTGCTACTGGGAAACGTGTGCCACATTGCACCTCGTGCATTTCCTGTCTGCCAGGAAGTGAGGAGTAAAGTGACCTCAGTGTGTTTGTCTTCCATCAGACAAACATGAGCTGAAGTTAAGCTGTCGAAACAAGTGCATTAAGCACAATTCTAATATCATTTTTATGTGTTTAAACTTGTAATAAACGTGTCTGAAAGATTGACGTTAAAAAGCCTGAGGTTTGAGGATGTATACGTGTGACAAACAGACTTCTGAGTGAGGAACCGTGACTAGTATAATAGAAGGTAATGGTAGAAACATCTACTTTAGTCTATTTTAACATTTTTAAAGACAATGTGAGTGGTGCTTGCCCTTGGTTGTCAGGGTGTGGTTATGCGGTCGCTAAGGTGTTCTGAAATGTCATTAGAGCAACTGTAATAGTGCTGCAGCTATCGATTATTTTAGTAGTCGAGTATTCTACCGATTAATCGGTTATTCGGACAGTAAGTACATTTTCTTTATTTATAGAGCAATACTAAATATACAAATATATACAACTTCAGTTTATGCATGATGCATTTAGCTTATCTAAATTAGTTTGTTAATTTATTTTCTACTATTAAATACTGTAGTTAACCAGACTTTATTTTAGCAGGTTGTTGGAAGACGCTTATTTTATAGTGTGTCTGTTTCTTCACTCAAACAATAAAATGTTTGTGAAATAAACTCTCAGAGGAACTGTGGAGATGACGTTCGTGTCCTTATACAGCCCAGACAAATTCATGAGCATAACGCTTAATTTACTCAGACACGCAGAACAGACAGATGGCATGTGTAAATAACAGGATTCAGAATCCACAAGTCAGCATCTATAGTTTTATGGACTCGATGCATCCGGAAAAAAGGTTTCACTCGCAAAATTAGGTTAAAACTAAGTAAAATAGCAGTTCACCCTTTCAATAAGCTATCACTTATTTATCAGCATGAGAAATACGTGCGAGCGTGTGAACAGACTAAAATGCGTGTGTCTCACGGTGAATGCGCGAGACTTGAGACCCCTTTAAAATGTAATAATGGTCCATGGGGAAACGCAGTGCTCCGTGTGTACTGTAGTTAAATGGATTACAAAACAATTTGCCTCGATGATTTTTTGTATTCGAATTACTCGAGGAATCGTTTCGGCTTTAAACCGATAAACTGTTGCGTAGATCCAAAATATCAAAGCAACACATTTGCAAAGCACAAGGCCATATTTCATCTGAGATTCCAAAGAAACTTTAGCACACAATCCTTCTGAACGCCCACGACTCTTTTAACTTGACTAAGCCGTGTCAAAAAGCTTCAAAAGTCTATCGGCAAAAGTGAGTAATTAACCATCATTATCATCTCCACACAAACTGAGCTTAATAATGCATTATTAATGTAATCAGTGAAGCCCGCTGACTAATTCCATGTAACACTGTTTGTTTTTCCCTTTCCATACTTTCACCAAATGTTTCAGAGATGAGGCGTGAGAACAGGTATTTATGGAGACGGAGAGAGCCTTCACATTCTCAAATCTGAAAAGGCTTGGGAATGCCGTGAGCTGTTTGGCGTCCCACTGCTCTCCTTGCGTTAATGTTGGGAGAAGCAGCTGTACCCGTGTTCGCAGAGACCTGCCGTTTAAAAACGTATTTGTGTAAAAAGATGACGTAGTCCGACTTAAATATTTGTATACAGGTTATAGAAAGTATGCATTACGCACAATTAATAAGAAAATATATGAAATGAACATTTCAAGCGTTTTGAACAATGCATTCGATAACTTCTTGGTCATTCGGATCTTTTGGTTGCGTTTACATACATTTGTTACAGAAATGTCTTCATGCCGACCTGCAACCAGAGCCTGCAGGAATGTGTGTAAGATGCTATCTATAAACTATCTCGGGGTTAAAATAACGTGTGGCGGACTCCACATGTAAACAGTGTTGACCCTAATGTGTGTGTTTGGAGGTGATGTTGGGATCACTGGGGTGTGTCAGTGAGATATGACAGACATGCAGTAAAAATACGGGGTGAAAATCCAGGGCAGGTTATATTTGGCTGCACTTCAAAATGCCCACCAGACCCATATTCCCATAGACTCGAGAATTTCAACATCAAGTATCAACTTCACCAAGACAAATGCAAATTTGCTAGTTTTCAAAAGTAAGTAGTGTGCAGTGTGCAGACTACAGACGATTCATGAGATATTGTATCCCTCTGCAATAAACACAACATACCAAACATCTCTTTAAATCTTGTAATCAGCTTGTTACAGTTGTACATCTACAAACATATATAAATAATACTGTCATTGCTGCCGTGGCAGTCATCTCAGAGCAGCGTAGACGCCTTTTGATGACATCACATGACCAGAGTGATACCCTGATGTGGACAGCTGGCATTCTACAGGCGCCAACCTGCCATCACAGTTGTTAGGAAAGTTCTGATTTCTCTCTCTATCTCACACACAGACACACACACACACACACACACACACACACACACACAAACCATCTGGGTCCAGCGATGTGTAGCCAAAGATAAATATATGCTCCGATTAGTACAAACACAGAAATCTCTGCGGGGACAATCCATAGGTGTAAAGATAGTTATACCACACAAACCGTATATATTTGATCCCTTAAACCTTGACCATGATTTGCTGTGTATTCAGGTTTAGATCCCCACCGGGATATATAAACAAGGTCACACGCACGCAAGCACACACAATTATCTCAATTTAAAATGCATTCAGTGAATAAATGTATGTATTTTCAGCTGTGATTACACACTCATTAAACTAAAAAGAAGACATTCTTTAAAGTCCGAACATTAAATCACAAAGTCCCAGGCAAATAAAAAAAGCAATTTATCTTAGTGACCTTGGAGCACAACACAAGGTTCCCACAAACGGGTTTGTGAAAAAATACTTTTATAAATAACTTTGCTATGCCAGGAAGTTACAAATCCGCCATATTTTCAGCATTTCACATGACCAGGGGAACCCTGATTATTAAATTCCGCCCTCACCGTAAGTAAAGAAATGATTTTGTTAAAAGATTCCTGAAAAGCACAACGGCACTCACCGGCTGTGGCGTCGGCCACTTTCCTCAGCGATGTGATGGCATCTCCTGGAACACGTGGACTCTCCACATACTTCGCCTTTCTAACAGGTCCTTTAGATCAGGAGACAAGAAGAGAGATGTATCATCAACCACTGCGGGTCACAAGCGTCTCACAGACATGAAACAAAAGACCCAGCGGTTGACCGGCGATGGCCTCACAACACACCGCTGATGGAAGGCTCGTCTGACTGCGTCAAAAAAACACCAGCAGCTCGGGAATGTAAACTACAACAGGAAACCGCTGCAATTTGCTATTTAGAAGCACAGAGCCGAGTTTGAGATCACTGTCTGATACCGCGTGTTTCTCTCACTGTCCTTGTTCTCAATCTTGCACAGCATTCTCTTTCAATCCATCACTATCATTGCTAGATATCACTGCGGGAACTCCTCCTGTGTGAATGCACCATACAAGATCAATGGCACGATTTTCTGACACAAAGAATGCTGAAGGTTACGCGATGCTCAGGGGCCAAATTCAACTTTGAGTTGATGAAATAAAAACAACGTTCAAATTCACCTCAACAGCTTGTAGCTTTCAATCTGTACCTCTGTTTATCCTGGAAAACACTAGTGAGATCAAAGACCTCAGCAGCCGGCGTATGATCTGACCAAATAAAGTCAGAGTAAAGAGTTTATGTATAAAGAGATTCTTTTTACTACGATATTGCAGTTTACCAAGAGTGATGTTTAATGAAAACATTATATGTCATATCGCCATTTATAAGATAAAGATTTCTACAAAGCAGCTTTAGAGTAATAAAAAGGAAAGCAATGAAAAATTATGCAAATTCAAAGTACATACGACACAGTAAATCAGTTCTGGTTGACTTCAGTTTCTCAACATACATATGTATTATAGCTTAAGCATGCTATTTCTGTCGTTCCTGGTCGTTTTTTCAACATCCACAGTTAATATCTGGTACGTTGCAGCTGTGCTACTGTGTTCAGATCCTGATCCACACATCTTGTCAGCTCTCATTGTCTGCTCTGTTTGAGCTACACTGCCATCTATAGACACCTGCAGTGAAATGCAATGGATTTAATCCATCAATCTGACCTTCTGTGTGTGTGATAAACCATAAACAATCACATATACCGCAAAACATTTGAATCTCCCGGTTTGACCATACAATATTTTTACGCACAAACATGGGAACACACACAAACAGACACACACACGTACACAGGCACGGGAACACACACACACACACACACACAGCTGTGTTTAAAATGCATGAGTTTCAGCTCTCCTGTGGGGAGGAAAATCCGGTATTATCGCAGTTTGAGGTCTGCTCTGTAGATCTAAGGTGCATGCAAATAAAGAGCAAGAGAATATTAATCACAGGCAGAAGGAGAGAGAGACAGAGTGAAAGAGAGAGATGAAAAACAACAATCGCCCTGCTCCAAAACCTGCATACATAAGCAACAACAGAGGGCATCACACACTCCCTGCAGCCTTCATAAACTACACTGTGTGCTGCCTTCTAAAACACCTTCTTCTGGCCAGATCTGAGGCAGCACCAGATGGTGGACACAGCGAGAAAAATGTTGATTGTAAACACACTTCACTTCATTTAATACTTCATAAGTATCCAAACATGATCAAATATTTACATGTGTTGTGTACTTCGATGCTTAATTAAACGTTACACATCGAGTTAGTCGTCACTGAATGTCACGCGCGCGCGAGGACCTCCTGTCCAGTCAGAGCGATCTGATCAGCTTGATCAAGACCTTTCATGGATTCACTTACAGCAGGTCTGTACACATTTTCACTACAAATCTATTTCTCTGTGAGCAACATGACTGGGATGTTTACCTGGAGCACTGTGCAGTGAGTCTTTCTCTCCAGACACATGATCTTCTTCATAGAAAAACTTACAGCAGAAAGGCTGTACCTGTCTGCGTGCAGCATCAGGCTTCATGGCATGAGATGTGAAATACTGAAGAGGGAGGTTGTTTTATCAGTCTGGCACATACAAACCCCACACGTGGCGTTACCGTTCTCCAGTACTGTTACAAGAAATTCAACACGATTTAACAAAACACTAAAGTTTGCAATTGCTCGGTGAAGGACTAAAGTACTGAGTTCTCGAACATGACTCAAACACCTAATGTAAACCTGTAATGACACGTATGAGATGATACACTTAATGATATTCTGTGCAGTAATAAATCTTGTGTCATGTAAAACTGCTCTGAGCTTCCACCAATCCTTCAAGAAATCCTTCCTGACACGGCTCTCAAAGATCTTTGATGGTTCGTCTCTCTATGTCATTGTGCTGAGACAGATGGTCATGCATTACCGGACGAGTCTCTAAATATGCATGAACACACATAACATGCTAAGAACACACAGCTAACAGCCACACAGATGGTTTACGTGTGAACATCGGAGTGCCTGAGGGAACTTTTAAATGCCAGACAGATTTTTACTAGTTTTTTAGTCGACTTTTATTTGTATTAACATACACCATAAAACAGCTTATCCATCCACAATTGGTATTTGGAAGCTAATTAATCTTATCGACTCTAACACCACTTTTGACAATTTACTGTGGCATTAACAACATATCATATTGAATCGCCAGGGAAATGATTGCAAATACAGACCAAATTTTAGTTTTTGTTTAATTCTGTAAACTACATTGAAAGTTGGGACAAATAATGTAATAAAAATTATATTTCTATGTATTTTTTCAGACATAAAATACTACAAAGAAAACAAGTTTCCCTTTTAACTCAATTTTTCTCACAGTTTTCATGTCCTGCTGTGAGGATGATTTTGTTGAAATACAACAAACACTGTGCTGGAAAGGCCAAAATACATCTAGAAATCCTGATTTGAAACACAAATCCATGTCTGTATATTGCGATTATTTGATAAATTGCCCAGGCCTAAGCATCACAAGAAAGAAACACATTCGGACCAGCCTTCACACTTCATTTAAGGATGGACGATACAATTGCAAAGAATTGTGGGATGTGACTGCAATATCAGACAAACATTTCTGGGATACCTAATTACACACATCACACACTTTTATAAATTAGCAATGTGTCGACAGTAGAACAAACGCGCTGGAATATTCAAGTAAACTGTAAAAGCAAAGGCTTCCTGATAAAGACATCTCATCCCCCATCATCTCTCTGAGGATTTGCTCAACATCTGCTAACACTATCCAGCTCAAACACGCTACACTGCTTTGCTAGCGATTATTTTAACCTGTAGTAGACAGTGGAATCCAACACAATCTATCTTCCTACAACAGTAGATATGTGGCAAAAGATAAACCATCCTAAACGGTACTGACACTGAAACTCATGGAAACGTTTGGGGAACTCAGTGTGAACTTTAGAAGGTTCAACACGCTGGGATGGAAATTATTACCTTAACTTTCCAGTAGAGGTCAGTGAGGAGTCAATGGGGATGAGGCAATAACCCCAAATTAAAGCAATGACACCATCACCACAGGAAATATGTTGTGCGTGTCTGTCTTTTGATGACCGAACCACATAACATATGGAGATTTAGAAGAACCAGTGACTGCGGGCTAGTAGCAGCTGTTTAGATGAAACCAGTTCAATGTTACTACATCAACTGTGAGGAAATGAGCAACAGGAATGAGCTTAATAAAGCTCCACATTATTTATCCACATTTTAGATGACATCTGCAGTGACAAATCAAAAGTGAGTAATGCAAGGGAGAGTCCTGAGGCCAGTATCAGGAAATCTAACTCCGGCAGACTCTCACAGCATCGTCCCGTATCACCGCTCTGTTCACCCAGCGGCAGACAGGAATCTGCTCTGAGGAAGAGCTCTCTGTGTGAACTGACAGATACTGTTTTCAACACCTTTTTGTGAAAATCTGCTCACCACCCCACACAGACACTGTGAGAAATGAGAGAAGCTTCCAGAGAAAAAGTTCAGCCAATACTTGAAATTCTGTCTTTATTCGCTCTTGTCTTGTTATTTTCACATATGCTTTTGTTTCCTTCCATGAACACAACAGCAGATGTTAGGCAGAAGTTGTTGTTTTCCTACACAACATTTTGAGATGCTCCAAAAAGGATGGAGAACAGCACTAGTCTCATGAAAAAGGTCAATTGAAGCATTGTGTCAAGAACAGAAGTCCCTTATTCAATTTTCAATAACAATCTTCCTTTTCACTAGACCTCACGAACCTCATCTCCAATCATGTTTTCATAAAAATGGCACTTGTATGCACATTGTGCCAGATTTTGTTATTAGCTCCAAATCTATTGGATCTCATGACATGTGACCACAACATAAAACACACAATATTGAGCGAGAGGGGAAGATCATTAATAAATAATGACAAAAAAAATCACAAAGCTATAGTACAGCTTTTATTTAATGCCCAGGTTGTATAGAGTAATTTTAAGGCATAACGTTTACACCACCCTACACACAACGATATTTTGTCCCTTTGCATTATTACAGTATCAAGGGCTTTGGAAAAAATCGTTATTAGTATAACAAAATAAGCACAAGAGACATAAAATACAGCTGATCCTTGTTTACACAGAAAATCCTGCGCTTAAATAAATAACAAACAAACCAATGTGACTGTGTAAAACACAGCAGACGTCAAATGCATGGTCTTCATGTCCCTCATAGACACGGTGCTTCCAAGGAAAAACTTCGAGCGCTGTTCTCTATTTATTTGCTAAAATATTATGCATGCAATTTACCTTTGCATGCTATTCAGTTGTTAAAGAAGTCTAACTTTGCTGTTATTATGGGGAAGGGGATTGTTTACATTGTGTAGTTACAAATTGTTTGCGAAATTTTTACAATTTAACGGTTCTGTATTTTGACTGCAACTGTCATGAATCCTGATTCCTTCACTTTTTTATGAGTGACACCTTTTTATAAACAGCATCTTTTTGTGGGACTTACAAACCTATACAATACTCACCATGACATATAAGTATAAAAGGGCATTTTAAGTCAATCAACTGCAGTGTTTCCTCTCTCAATCAGCACAAAAATGTGGTACCGGAAAACGGTATAAATCTGGAAAATACTGTTATATTGATTTATTGTCATACCGCCCAGCACTACAAACCTTCCTTGACTAACATTGACAACCAGAAATGTAGTCCCGAAGAGCTAAACAAGTCTTCACAACATAACAAAAATGCAAACAATAAAGCCTTTTCACACATTCATGTCCGACTGACATTGATGCTTTAAAACAAAATGCTCCCGTACAACTCTCTTAAGAGAATTTTGTAGTCAAAGCTTTTTTCTTCCGAAATCAACAGCATGCTACAGATAATGTAGATAGATCCTAGGTTACATTTAATCTAAGATCTCCAAAGGTCAAAACAAAAACGCAGGTTTGCCACGTTTCCGATGTTTATTAGGATTTTCTCCCTGACGAATCTCAAATCCAGAGGGATCTCATTTTGGGCGTGTATCTTTCTTTAATTGTCAGACTAAAGAAACGTGCAAAGGGCAAAATGGTTGAAGCATGTCGCGGTGTCTTCAAAGGTTCCAGCTCTTTCAAAGAGAGGTGCTGATACAACACACATGTGAACACCAGATGTGAAGGAGATGCCAGAGTGACCACTAAAAAGAGTTCAATCCTCAGTGCTAAGTCCTCTGAAAACAACACTCGGGTTGGGACAACACTTTGAAGATTTCAGCTGTTGTTCCTAACACACGGGGAGCATCAGACAACAGTTTGTTTATACACACACAATGTAGAGTTAAGTACCTGTACACACGCAAAATCCTGTTCGAACATACAGCTGTTTGCTACAACAAAGTGCTGACGTCAGCAAATTTAAATGAGAGTTAAAAAAAGGCAAATTCGCAGCATCACGACTACAGTTTTTAGTCATTTACAAAAGTAAAAAGAGCAACTCCACTGTCATGTAAAGAAGACCGACCTGGAGATTTCTTGCAAGGACGAGCCGCCATCACATACGTCTGACGGGGCAGGAGAGGTGAGGACGGGAGAGACATAGAGACCCCTTTAGCCAGGCTGTGCCTAAGGCCTTCCTCTGTGGATGGGTACATGCCAGCATCTTGCACCGCACCACCCGGGCACCTTCGCTGGGCATTGAGCAGGTAGAATTCTCCTGCTAACAAAAAAAGAAATCTGAGTTACACGGTATACATTATACATTAAATGACATTGTTAATGACGTTACAGATTGTTGAGCAGTTTTAGAAAACAGCATTGTGAAACTAGCAATATTCAGAAAATATATACATATTATAACAATATAAGATATATAAGTTAAATAATAATATAAAATACTTTATACTTTGTGACTGTACTATATGTGTGCAAGTATACAAAGAGGGCGTGCAGTGAACAGAGAGATGTTTATTTTTCGGATGGCAAAAGACTTTGCTAAATGTTTGGGAAATATTGCTGTAGGTAAACTGGTAGAGCTAGTAATGTCAAGTTAAGTACGTGCCAGTACAAGAATATGTCGATTTATAATGCTACATGCCGCAGCAACAGTAAGAGTAGTATGGTACAGTTATACGCTATTCTGAACAAGGCCCTCTGCTTTCTCATTTTCTCCCACTCTCTCCTCTCTCCCACTCACTCTCACCCCCTGATGAAGACCACAACAAAGATGGCTAGTGTTTAAAAGGCAGTTAAACGGTGAAGAATGCCAGAAAACAGGAAGTTGGCATGCCCCAGTCACACCTCCGCCCGGCCGCAGGCTCTCTTTCAACACCCACTGGGGTCCGGTAACGGTGACCTCTGACGAGAGCGATGACCTTCAAGTTCACAACAAAGAATTTCTAAGCATCTCATCATGCGGTTGCTAGTTTGAGATTCTTTCTGAAGCAACGTTATGCCCTTTTCATTCTTGAATATTTGATTAAATCTTTCAAAGCTTGCTTAATGACAACATTTTATTAAACAAAAGTGATTCTGTAATATGGTGAATATAGCTGGTGCTATATTGTGAACTGTTGCATGACCATTCAGTATCCAGCAATAAAACGACGCTTGTCAAACAAAACCATGCTAGTGACAAACTTCAAAGCATTTAGAAACTGAATTCATTCAGACCAAACAATGACGAAGTCAGATTTGACATTTGAGGAGTCAAAGACCTTCTTTTCTG
This sequence comes from Barbatula barbatula, assembly GCF_947034865.1. Taxonomy (NCBI): domain Eukaryota; kingdom Metazoa; phylum Chordata; class Actinopteri; order Cypriniformes; family Nemacheilidae; genus Barbatula; species Barbatula barbatula. The sequence goes on from NC_136772.1 coordinate 2,096,544, forward strand.
AAAGTCATTCACTCCAACAAAATTCACTGAGATGCATTCTTCGTGTCCTATGCTAGAAAGTTATCTGGAGCGATCTGTCATTTCAAGCAAACACAGAAATAAAAAAGATCTCCTTACTTATAATAATGTTTAAACAGATATGGAGATAGTTAGAAAAGTTGTGGATTTCGACTAACAAGAATAAGCCTTTTTATCAAAACGTTTGAAGTGAGAATTTCTCTTTATGATTTGCTTTTACTGAGCTGGTTGCAATGCATTCTGGGATTGCTGTTGTATGCAATGGAGCATTTGGGATTTAAACAGCCCTTGCATCAGGGTGGCGCCTATGATGCCTTTAAATGCTGCCAACATAGAAAGGCTGAGACGGGCTGAATCATGATCCAACCACAGGAGGCCAAAGACACAGACTAAAGCAAGAAAATACCAAATTGTACAGAGAGAGACAGTGTGAGTGACACTAAAGTAAACTTACCAACCTTACATCTGCTCCCTGGGCCCGAATCAGACCACATGCAGTAGACCTGCAATTGTCCAATGACATCAAGTCTAACAAATTATACTAGTCAATGTTTAACTGATTACAACGTCTTTTCAAGCCAACTCAGATTAAGGCTCCAGATCCACAGAGAAGCTTTTACGTGGCCGAAAACGCCAGGCACCGGCTGAAAACACCGTTGTGGGCACTTGAACTTAGTTTTTTTAAGTTGGTTACTATGAAATGCTGAGCGCCAGAACTAAGCCTGTGGAAAAGAACGGCCCTTTTTTTAAAAGCAGCGTTTCTGGTGGAAACAAATGGAAGAAACACGCCGTATGCTGGCAGAAACACCACTGTGGACACAGCTACTAAGGCTTCGGAGTGTAACGATAGCGGTTATAAAGACACTTTTACACCAGGATTGATTTTTATGGATATAATGTCAGAGAATGAGAGTTTTATTTAGTGTGAAACCTGCAGAAAATTCCAGCGATCTAATAAATGAATGCAATCCTTGTCTAACAGACTCATGGGAGAACGGTGCAGATCAGTGCCACACCAAGTTTACGCTGTGTACAACAAAAAAGATTTTCTACAAAGAAAAAAGTTTATTTTAAATCGCTGCTGTCCTTCTGAAACCTTGTATCTCCATATTCCGTGATATTTGGCCATAAATCATTATTCTCAGTCACCCTTTATGTTTGTCACTGGGTTTTGCAAATATCTAACCAATTAAAAGTATTAAAAAGTGCTCATCAACTTTGACAACACAGTGTTTTATCAATTCAAAAGTACAGTGATTTTCCATTCGCTGAAAAACTGCGAATTTGAACATACTGTATAAGGTTTCAGAAGGACATCAACGATATTAAGCCTTTGCGTTTCAGGAATCATGAATACAAGGTGCTTTAAGGGCATCTGATTTTAGGATCAGTTGTAAAGCTGCAAGAAAAGTTGATCTTGAAATGAATACATATTTTACTTCTGGCAAAAATATATTGAAGCAACTTAGCAACAATGGCTGTTTGGATGAACTAATGCCTCATCTGATTAATAATAGCCTCCATTGTTTAAGAATACATACATATTAGGATATATTCAACATCAAAGGAATTAAAAACGTTAATACTCATTTTGTGCCCGTATGAGTGTGAGCTGTCCCTCGTGTATACTGATGTGAATTCACATGTACCTTTGTCTTCTGTTTGTCTGCGAGGGAAATAAATCTGATCACAGGAATGTGAATGTTCATTGTTAAAGCGTCTAAATGCTTCAGTATAATAGCCCACCAGCCCCTGTTTCTCCCCTCCTCACACACACACTTTACCCTCTGAACAAAGGGACCGTAACCTTGAGAGAGATGAGCCCTGTTCACACAGAAACAGGCGTTTAGTATTCACATTGTGGCTTGTCACACTTAAAGACCTCCTGAAAATTGCCTGTTTCTGCCGAATTTATTTGACTTTACTCAACTGGGGAGTTTTGTTTCCTTTAATTAACGTCCTTGTTTGTGATCACGGCTCTTATGTTGCTGTACAGGACCTTTGTGTACAAATAACGTGTATGTGCATGCGTGCATGTGTGTCAATTTGTATCATCAGTCAGATAATATGGGAATAATTCATGCAGTTTCTCTTTGTTAAATTTACAACAGTGCTTGAGAGATTCAATGAGCAACTGAAACCCTGGAGATATAGAACGACAGCAATGACAGAGAGAGAGAGAGATGCAGCAAAAGAGGGGAAAAATAATGAAAAACTAAGCCAGGGAAATAAATTGTCTGCACAGCTGAACTCTCTTCCTAAAAGTCTTCAGATTCAATATTGACAATACTGATACAATAAAAAATAGACTTTACATTGCCAAAGTAATATCCATCCATTCTTTTTTCACTCTTAACACAATTCACTGTTGAGTGTCGTGAAGTTCATGACTGTCTGATTTGACGACACAGCATGTGATCAGACTCTTTCAACTCGATTACAATAGAACCGCATGTACATCACCCAATACACACACGCACACATCGTGTATTTGCTCGCTTACATTCGCACAAACACTTGTCTGCTCCCTGTAGAGGATCATTCAGAAGCCTGCGGCCTCCTTCATTGACAAAACAATAACAGCTCTGTATGTCAATCCACAGCATCCCATTCACAAACAGAGAGATTGTGGAAGACATTTAAGGTCTAGAGTGGGGTTTGTAGTGGCCACTAGCGGTGAGTTTGAGAATTGCAACCAATCTCTCGGTCCTCTACCCATCCGTCCCTTTTGAAACACGATGGTGGCCACCACAGTACAAAAAGATGTCGTTGGCTTAGACGGCGTGTCTTCTCATGTTGACGCAGGGAAGAGATCATGCGGGCATTAGAAAGACTGTAGAAAGAGCAATGTTTTTTTATAACATAAAATAAAGGGTCAGTGGATTTTAAGTATAAAAAGAAGGATAAAAGTCAGGACCTGCATCAATATTACAAAGACTTTCCAACAGAGACACGTTAGAACCCGCAGAAGATATCTATGGAGATACTTTCCAGCAGAGACGTTGGAGAGAAAGATCGTCTAAAAATCACTCCGGAGGAGGAGGTTGCTTTGATTCGGATCAGTATGTGAGTAACATTGTTTTTTGTTAGAACCGAGATCTGTTGTTGTTGTTGTAATATTAGCGGAGTAACGGAGCGCTTTCGAACATCCTTGTTTATCTGAAACCAGTGTGCTACTTGTAAATACGCTTGTTTTATTCATTTCCATTATCATTTGCATGGTCTTAGCTAAGATAAAGCTAAGCATTTAATGCTTGCATTGTTCAACACGGATAAGGGCAGAGCTAGGTAGCAGTAACTATCAACGCTGTTAAAACCAATTCATACCACACCAAGATAGCAGTTAGGAATAAGTTAGTATACGTTTTCTCCCCTTTGTAAATTAGGGACAACCCGACTTCGTACCGCAGAGTAGAAGAAATATAGAGTAGAGTATAGAAATAGCTTATTCTATGGTAATACAAACATAACGCTTTGAAATGCTGCCTATGTAATCAGCTCACTTGGATTTGGAATAGAGAAAAGGGCATTCACGAACAGCCAAATTCACAGTAGAAATGAGTTGTAATATGTCTGAAACATCAAGGCTAAGACCACATTAGCCAAACATCCTTTCTGGGAACATATTAGGCTCTTAATATGATGGGATACCACAAGCAGACAGACATCAAACCCACAACTATGCCAGACCAGCTAAACGCTGGCAGAACAGTCTGGAATCTCTTTCCCAGCAGCCCCTGGGGCAAAAGAGAGGGCATGACATTTTCCAGTTCTCTTTATAAACGCTAAATTTCAGCTGGTATGGGAAAATAATCTCGGACCAGAGCGATGTCTCACCCGTGTTCGTGTGAGACTCTCTGCACACACAAAAAGAAACCTGGTGATGGTGTCTTATAGTGGAAAAAGAGGAATTTACCAACATAGTAACTGACTAGACGTGATTGTGAATCTTAAACATATATATCTATTTAACTAAATAGATAAATGTGTTAGAATAACTTAAGAAATGTGGGTGGTCACTGTTGCATCAAATAATATGGGGAAACGTACATTATAAAATGTTTGGCTTTGGTAAAATAAGACAAAAACACAGAACTTAAACGACAGTACTTAAAAGAAAGAGTTTCTTTGCTAGAAACCATCGCCGCTTGTATCACGGCACCTGACGGTCACCAGCAGACCCTGCTTTGTTTTTCTGCCCTGACCTTGGCCTGTTGACCCGGATTAGCCACCTCCTGCTTCCTGTCCATAGCAACAGTTGGTTGACGGTTGCCGTGGTGATTCATTGAGGGTGAGGCTCTCCAAGCAACAGTGCAAAGATCAGGATGGATGGTGGATTCTGAGTGGCATTAACACGGATCATTAGGCAGGACTCAGTGAGGGTTAGAGGAACAACAACAGAACTGCATGACTGGACACCAGGAAGCCTCATGTGAGCCGCCTTTAGAGAAGATGAATGAAAGTGCAGACCACCAAACGCCTTATAATCCCATTAGAAAACAACCAGAAGCTGCAACAAGAGGCGTTTTAATACCAACACCATAAGCAAAACATAGCCATCTATACGGGTCAGATTTTGGGCAAAAATATATTTGAATCATTTAAAATAAAAAGCACACTTTCCAAAACACATTCCATTATTGTAATGCTGGCACGCGCCTTTACGTTGACAAGTTTGACTGTAATATTAGTGACAACTTAAACAAGTTCTTAGTGAAGCTTTCACATTTCCCCCGACTAGTAAAACTCTCCCACAGAGTCACCAGTGTGGCATCTCCCACCCTGACCCACAGAGCACTGAATGTGTATTAGAAGAGGTGGAAGCTATTACCCCCATCCCCCCGGCTCTTTGAAAAATGAGGACGGGCACAAAAGCACGAGGTCAGTAGTTCAGTCAGGCCTCTGAACATAAGACAGACAATTCATCCACACACACTCCTAGCTAGATCTCACCGCAGAGCAGAATGTGTGTGAGACCATCTAATGAAGAGACAATGACAGAAAGACCCAGACGGTCACAGAAACTCTTCATGGGACCTAGTAAAGAATCTAATTTTACATTTCCGTGTACCTTCAAGTACACGTTGTCACACATCTGTACAGTATTAACACTGAATGAAATCATTTCAGCATTAAGGAGACACAATACAGTAACTAACTTCATTTTAAGTTGGACATAATAACAAACGCAATAATTCAGTGAGGGCCACGTGTGATTCAAGGATTTGCATTATTGCACACGCTTTTATCCAAGTATGACACAATACGTATTCCCTGAGAATTCAACCCAAACCCATGTCTTGCTAATGCAGTGCTTCAAGACTTTTAAACAGTCAATAATACGCACATCAAACTTTGCTGTGAAATGTAATTCAGTCTAGACCTCCGATGATTCCAGTTCACTGTTCAAGTAATATACCGTTTGTTCCCTTTTCACTATAAACCAGCTTTAAGATTTTAAGGTCATTCTCCCGTGGCAGCTCTGAGCCAGATAACATGTAATCCTGTGTAATGCTGATCAGAGAATGACTTCACTTTGATTCCCTGCCAAATATGACGTATCTCTTATTAGTCTCGCCGTTTCCCCCTTTTCTCTTTTATTCACTGAATCAAAGTTTCCAAGGCCATGAGCTTTAGACCTTGAAAGAAAAAGAGGGGAAATAAGAAGCATTTAATCAGCCAGAGCTCTAGATGCCAACTGGTCAGCTGGGAATAAAAGACCTGTGTAAGCGGTTTGATTTAAAAACTCACTGAAGTGTCTTGAAACACGCAGCGTTGACAAATCATCTGAAACAGGAAGTTAAGGCTGGAACTTGATGTAAAACTGTGCAAGAATGTCATTTAAAAAACTTTATACAAAACTTTCGAAATAAAATGTCTGTCCTAATGTAAATTCTGAAAAAATTTCAGACATAACAAAATATACAGTGCGCATTATAAACTGCATATGATAAAACTACATACAATATAGTCCAATATTTAAGATGGATTTCTCTTCCAATCTTATTTACTTAAGTCAAGAATGTGTTAATATAACCTTGACAGCTTTTAGTTCCCAACTTCCCACGGAGCAAGCTTATAAATAACTAAGAGAAAGAGTGAAATGAGGAAAAGGTGAGAGAATGAAAGGGTATCTTGACGCCTGAATCTGGCCCAAGGTCTTGTAAACAGACGGCAGTCAGTCAATGTGGCCTGTTTCATGAGCATTCCCATGGAACTCTTATTTGGCTTGAGTTGAAATGTAAAGTTGGGCTGGGCCACGTGTGGACACCTGAACCTCAGTGTTTGGGTGTAATTCCATGTGTGCTGCGCTAATAACAGCCTCTAGGGTGTTCAAAGACTTCTGCTTCGTGAGCAGGTTCTTCCTCAATAGATTTCTTTGTGTATTCTTAAATGACAATCCTGGTTGTAGGGCTATAAACCTGTATAAAGTTATTTTGAAAGTTATTTCAAAACACATGATTAAAGCATTACATTGATTTAACAGTTTTATTCAATACAAATCTGTATTCTGAACAATACTGTTGCCATAAAATTATTTTCAAAATTAAGTGATGCAAGAAAAATGCATATTTTACTTTATATGTGCAATATTGCTACTAAAATAAGAGCCTTTGTGATAAATCACTAAAATGTTGACCTGGAATAGGCATGTTTCAAGGTATACCACGGTTTGTAAAAGCCACAGTTTTAAAACCGCAAAGACTTTCTGTACTACCGTTCCAAAGGTATGAGCTGTTTTTATTTACATGTATGTGTACACGCAAGTTTAATAACTGGAAAGGCGTGTAAAAATGACTTGAAAGGAATGCCATGTTTCCAAAAGGTTTGGCAACCACTGATTTTACCTGACATGTTCCCAATATTTTGTGTCGCTTAAAAATGTTATATATTGTGTTCAATGTGGAAAAGCGGTTCTTTACCCATACATTTTCAAGCTGTAATTGCAATGGCCACATTGCGAAACCGTGAAACTTTTGATTTAGGTTATCACACTGTAATGCCGCTCCATGCTTAACCCGGAATGTTTGACTTTACAGCTCATTGCATGCGGAAACAGTCAAATCAAGTAATCTCTCTACAGTAAATAGTTGATTGCTTGTTAAGATTTATCCAGATAACAGGACTAATGCAGGGAACAGAGACATTAAAAGCAGAGAATAAAAACGTCAGTGAATGTGTTCTGCAGTAGGAAGTACTGACTGTGACAGCCTGGGAATTCTGGGAACTCAAATTCAAAGCTGTCTGGCACTGCTGTCTGGTTTAAAATGGCACTGTGCTTGAAACTTCCTCCAACGGCTGTCAGTTCCGCCAAAAACCCATGCCTATGTCTGTGAGGTGTGCATTTTCAGGTTATTTGTTTCTGTTCACTCTCTTTATGGCTGTATCAAATCCTGATCTGGGAATACCGGCTCAGCTGTCTCTAACATGTGGCTGCTCACTCACTGTCCTGCGTCTCAGGTCATCTGGGCTCTTTTAAATGGAGCTAGTGTAGCGCCGTGGCTTTCGCACCTGTGGTCCCATGTGCAGACACGCATACACCCACCATCAACAAACTATCTGAGACACCTCTGAACCGCTCTGACGCATAGGATACAGGTACAGCCCGACCTTAAAAACCACAGCTGGGTAACCAGATCACACGTGGAATTTTTCGGAGAGCTTTTCACTTTATTGCTCTTGGATTAGTGGATGGTTGGCCGTGAAGCAAAAACATTCAAGACAGGAAATACATACAGTCCTGAAATATCTTGGCTAAAATTGAGAGAACAGCCAGACGCACCCTTATGTCAAGTAGTAGAATACGCCCAATTACCTTTAAATGCTTTTTAAACTTAAATTAGATATTTACATTATATATAATTTCACTCTACATATAAAAAGAAACATGGAGTAATGCAACAGAAAAAAAGGGAATATTTTAGGCACAAAGAGAATTTGTGATAGTTATGGTTGTTTAAACTAGTCATTTGAAATGTACAACAGATTTTTACAACAGCTTATCCAACCCTAAGGGCATAACTATCCATTTTACCTTTGCGACACAAAGTGGAGATAGTGTTTCGTTGGGAAGGAAAACCAGAAAAACAAGGATTTAGAATAGTTTGGTTTTCCCTGACTGTTTAATATTTCACCAAACTTTAGATGTACTCCCCCACAGAGAGGCCCACAACTGCCAAGCCATGCCATGCACGCATCAGCTTCCAACTCTCACCGATGAAAAACAAAGATATTAGGAATGTTCGGAGAAAAATGAATATCCTGTCCACAGGCTGATCTGGAATTTAAACTATTCTCGTGTTTAGAGTAGAGATTAGATGATAACATTACTAAGGAAAACACTTTTTCACTTTTCATAGAAAAACAATCATGTGCTGTATTATCCTTTTATCTATTATCTTATGCCTAAGAAGGAAAAATGCCGTGACAAACCACAAACTTGATTTAAAAACTCAATTCTTACTTTATACGAGTAAGGTGTTCTGATACAGATCAATGAATCATGATCAAGACTTTGGTTACGTCTCATAAGCTATGAAGCAACCTCTGAGAAATAAAATGTTGGGTTCTCTGACCGTCTTTGCACTAATAAATGAAAATCTGGTCATTATCAATAATCTTAAATTAGCATGATAACATACTGTGCCCTCAAAACAACCTGAGAACACCAAAGGCGACAGAGAATTCTAAGGCCTAAGCAAATCAACCAATCAGAGCACAGACAACTGTGACCAGTCACAAAAAAGCACTGAGACGAGAGCACTGAGACGAGCTTTACCAGCTACACACACACACAGCTGAAACAACAGTAATGGTGAAGCCCCCACTGACCACATGCAGGTCACCAGAGGTCATTTTTAGACAGAAATGGTCAAACACTGTCTTCTGCTCCTAATTTATGAACGTCCTGCTGTGGAGAATACACAAAGAATTACCTGAGCTAAAGACAGACTGTGTGAAAATAATCACAGTGTCCGGAGTGGATGTTATGGCCGAAATGTTATATACTTCAATATCAATAATCATATACAACACACTCTAGCCAAACCATGGGTTCAAATGTAACAAAAAATGAACTCAAGTAAAGACTTTTCATCATCTTATTTGAATGTTTTCTCTTTCATTGTGCAACCGGGATGCAAACAAAGCAAAGAGATTTTTATATATGAATTATAAGTCTGACATCCGTGCAAAAAACCGAATATTATGAAACTGATCTTCCTCCGTACGTAGTCAGTGATACAAATATAGAAGCACTTCAACAGGGCGAAATCTTGTGCTGATAACATCCACAGCCCTGCATTCCTCACCTTCACAACGCTGTTACCAGGAAACTTCCCAGAGACATAACAAACTGATCAATGATTCACAAGTCCTTGGAATAGTTTGTGTAGGACCATCACACTTCCAGTCAACAAAATCAAAACAAACACATACACACATCCACAGGAAGAACAAAAGCCTGGAGGAGACCTCAACACATATACGTAGACCTCAAACTTAGCTAAACCTGACAAAACAATGTCCATTTCTGGGCATGTCCTCACTTACATAAATAGCTCATACAGTAAATACAATACACTGTGTAATAGTTTTTTTTATCTGCATAATTACTTTTCTCAAGAAATCTTGTCAGATCTTGTTCGGTTGAGAGTTTAAAAAGTGCTTCTTTAGAAGGGTAATAAAATGTTCCCTTCCCATGGTGCACTGCTATAACTGGAGCACATGTGTGCAGTTATCACGGTCACATTACGTTTGGGACAGGATGTAACAACTAGTTTGACCCTTTTTTTTAAGCTTTAGTTTACAAACAACACAATTTATCAATTTAACAAAGGTATCATTTAGATGGCGTAATATGAGTTACAAGCGGTTTAAGAGGCTAAGAGGTTTGTTTAAACACCACAAAATATTCACAAGGTCTAATTTTACAAGTAGCTCAGAATCATTAAGAACAGTGATGGGTTTTGGAAATTTGACCTTTATTCGCCAGCCATCTGATCAAAGACTCCAGACACCTTTAAACGTTGAGTCAATACTGGAATACTTTAAAAACAGGATAAAACTAATTAAACCACACACCACACACATGTGCGAGATGTGTTGAAACCCCTTAGATGTGGTGAGACTCAAACTGGAAATGGATTTTTAAAAGGCAACATCAGATCCATAGAAAGAAAATTGTATGTTCAGATTCATGTCTGCTAGACTAAAAATAAAACAAACACACCCAAGCCAGCTCCGTCCAAAACCTTCCGAGGCAACATCCAAAATGAAGTGAAATTTCATAAGTGAACATTGTAAAGCACTTCTCATGGACTCTATTAAGTTCATAAAGCTCCATTAATTCTTCAAGCATAATAATGCTTGAGAAATATAAAATATTTTGGCCTTTTCCATTTTTTTGATAGTAAGCAGACAGGAAGCGATGGGAGAGGGGCAGGATCAGGAAGGACCCTTAGCCGGGAACCAAACGGACAGAGGCTCAAACGAAATATGCTATTTCTACCAAAATTTTAGAATTATATTAAAGGTTTTATGATGTTCACTTCTCCCACATTACATCTAGGGAGGGACGGAATGTTCGGCAACCAAACATATTCAGCCGAAAAAAAGTTGTGTTGATATCATCAAGCAGCGACCAGCTCCGATAGAGAGAGACAGAGAGAGATGCATGCGCGCATTATTAATGCAGCAAATGTGTCGGCAGTGTGTGGGTCATTTTAAAGTGTCAGAGAAAGATAAGGCACGGAAGTAAATATCTGAATAAAAGCGTCTTTACGAGTCGGTAACTTGTGTGCTTCAGACTGGAGCAGGAGGTCTGACAGTAGCCCCTCCGCTCGCGACATGCTTTGACGTTTTGTAGACAATAATAATCCAACAGTTTTCAATTATTCATTTTTTTAGCTTATTATGTTGAATGACATGTTGAAGTGTTTTATTGTATTTTTTAATTTCGGTGCATCCCTAGTTACATTCCATCTTCGCAATGCATTGTGCGATAAACTCTTTTCAATCTAACTTTTATCACAGGGTTTGTGTCAGGAGAATTACGGCTTCAAATGCTGCCTTACTAGGTTTTAGAACAGCGCCATAGAGGGAATAAAAGACAGAACGTCTGAATTAGAGATTGTTGATTGTTTGGACTAATGGTTATGGTCACTGGCAACAAGAAAGAGTTTCCATGATCCCTTTCAAACTCCCTAGAGCTGCTCTGGGCCAAACCAAAAACATTAGCTCCCATACAGCCTGGTTAGAATATGATCAAGCTTTTCCTACTCATCCATTACTGTTACAAATCACCACAGGCCCATAACATTTAAAGATGAAGCATAACAATATGATAAAGCATACAATTTTAATGAAGCGGCTGTCAATTAAAATAAGACTCACAGAGGAATCTTTCAAATCCTAGTGAGTTTCAAGTTTACCTAGAGAGGAGTTAAATCATTGTAGAGTTATTCAATACAGAAAAGCAGGAAAATCATTGCCTTTTAAATACATAATAATGCTAAGAATCAAGAAGTCAATCCAACAATGCACTGTGATGAGATGTATATTATTGAAGTAATGATTCTTTGACTATTTTACACAATATATGGACATTGAACTTTCCTGCACTGTGTAAAGCCATATTGACTTTTGGTTGTTTGACAACTTCAAGTTTAGGATACAAACAACACAGGCCAACGATTGCTAAACAAAATATACTCATCTAAAACAATTCTAAAAATATAAATACAGATCATAAAACAGTAATGGGAGACCACACTTCTGTCTACCCACAATTCTGTGTTTGTACACCTCGTGTTTATTACCCTTGACCTCTCTCGATCTGGCCGCGGGCCATCCATATTGTCAGAGCCGGCTCAATTTTCTAAGACAGAAAGCACTGGTAACTCAAGACAAAATCTGAGCTCAAAAGCTTTTTGGGAATATGATACAGAGTAAAGTACAAAACAGCCCATGCTGTTCAGAGAGGCACATCTGTTCAGACAACATGTGCTGCTATTCATCTCAGGTTTGTAGCGCACATGTCCCATCCAGCCAGAACGTAAACATGCCACTGATTCCCCACAGGGACATCAAATGACATGATGGAAAAGTCATTCTGCCGGCCACCACATCAAGAGCTGAGCAAACATGACAGGAAAAGATCAGATTGAAAAGGGTAGAAAGAAAACGAACCAGTGACTTCGAGGAATAAAACGTTTTTTATCATGTATATGATTGGGACATATAATTAGAATAAACGATTATCCTGAATACAAGACAATTTACTAGAAAAACATTTCTTGGATCTTTTTTTGTTACACAACCTGAACATGATGGCATATGTCTACATAAGTCAGCTTCTGTAAAATGACTGATACATTTGTGATGAAATACTGTAGAGACTGAGTCAACAACAAAAGATTCAGGGATTCCCCGACCTGCACTACACAGAGAGACAGTGATGTGAAACAGTGATTCATGCATGCTGAACATGTTCGTACAACTAAAGACAACAAGTCAGCAAATCAACTTGGGCTGTTCCCATGGTAACCCTGTTCTAAAATGCTTCAACGGTGACTGACTGACAATTATGTCACTATATGACAAAGTACAGACGGCGATGCGTGTATGTCTACACATACAAACCCAGCCAAAAAGACAATTATGATTCAGTATTTAATTTGCTATCCAAAATAGGCATCACTTACATGAACCATTTTTTCACTAACCACAAAACTAAATCCACAACAAGCCTATGACCACTGACCTCACATGATTGTGAGCACATACCATCAGTTTTGATATCAATGAAACCATCTGTTTAAACCCAAATGACAGTGTTCTGCACAAGCAGCAGTTCTGTACATCATACTAACAGAGCTGCTCATGCAAAACACAAAGACAACGCAACTCACAGTAGCGGTAAATGCCAGACCATAAATTCATGTGAATAAATCAGAAACTCCAAATGGATTTATGTCGACGCATCTCTGAAGAAACCAAACACGAGACAACCTCATAAGAACCTCAGACGACTCAAATCAATATGTTTATTTAGGATTTGCCTGTCCTCTGAAGGGATTTATGTTCTACGAATCAACAAACCGTATGGTAACCTAATGAATTTCCCAGACTTTCCAAGTCACTTGTGATTATATTTTATAAAGACTACACTAGCAGACTGCAGCATTGAAACAGGATTGAGAATAGCTTTGTAGACTACATTTATTGTTGGCTACGAAGACAAATCTGCTGAACTTGAAAGTGTGATGCACTGATGTATTTCCAAAAGATACTCCTGTAAATTCAATGACTTTTTCTGCCAAAAAAGTAAAACTTTAAAGCATTCTAACATTTCCAAGTTTTCCATGAATGTGGGAACATTTTCAAACAATGAATTCATACCTGCATCCTTCTTGCAGTTTTTCCCGCTGTCTCTGCTCTTCTTCAGCACGGCCTTGAACATGGCACGACCACAGGAATCCCTTAACGATAACGCTGTGAAGACATGAGAGGTCGGTCACATTAAGCAGCAGGTACTACTACTAATACAGAATACACACTTACAGTGTAGAGCAGGGCTAGTCAACAGCGGCCCTTGGGCCAAATGCGGCCCGCCAATCATCTTTACCTGGCCCGCCTTAACATTTAAAGTGGAGAGATTTTAAGAACGGTGTGCCTTAAGAAATGCACGTCCCGAGACGCCACATCTTTGAAAGTCCAATATGCTGCTACATTCAAAACGAATATAATTCCCACGGCTCACAACGTTTGACGTCTTCTAAAGGGATTCGATCGGTCTGTCCAAGAAACCTAATGTTATTACAATGTTATAATCGGCAATACACAGCCACAGGCAATGGGTTTGCGAATGCAACTATGTTGTTTTATTACTACATTCATTATGTATGATTTAAACGGTTATATTTACGAAAACAGCTTTTCATCTCCCTCCAGAACTTGCACATAAAAGGATCTGCCCTTCTAAGTGCGATTGGAATTATGGCTATATCTATGATAACAGCTTTTAGTTTCTTGAACAGACCAATTGCTTTGCTTTATTAGATGGTTATAGACGTCAAGGGGCAGGGATTATTTCCGTGCTGAATGTATTTTTCGTGCAGAATGCATTTCTGACTTTTTATTAGTTTGACTTTCACTAATTCAACCAAATATCTTAAAAATATCTTATTGAAAAAACAATACCACCCACAACTTGGAAGAACTGGGGGACTGGGATGAGTAAATTAACAGCAATTACATGTCTGGGTAAACGCATTAAGGAATATTAAATACAATTAAAATGACAATTTCCCTTTTAATTAAATATAATGGAAAAGGCACAAATTCTGGAAGCAATATTTGTGTGTAAGTTTTAATATATGATCTACAAGTAACAGCAACAAAAACAGTATCAAAAGGAACAAAATGCAATAGATAACAAATACAAAATAACTGGCCCGCATCCTATTTATACTTTTTGAATCAGGAAAGTTAAAGAAAACTGGTTGAAGACCCCTGGAGTTACACCATATATCATCACAAAATATTTATCATGATACCAATCAAAATAACATCTTGTATATTATTGTTATTTATATTAATTTTATGTGCTGGAAAATTCTAGGATTTTTCCCACAGTCCACAAAGTCTCATCTGTCATCACGGCATGGAAAGAATTCTTCAATATTTGCTGAGAGCGGCTCGGCTCCGCTATCTTGTTATTCTGGAAAACAAGATGTGGCATTCCCAGCATTCCGCATCTAATTGATGGTATATGACTGAACTTGGGTTTATCGTGCCACTCATCATGATAAACTGTGAGATTTCACTACTCAAGCATGTTTACACAGAGTTAACCGCACGGGTCAAACACATTACAACATTTACATTTATTAGGTTACAGAGTAAACTTTACTCTAGCTGTGTGTTTCAGTTTGAACTACACAATAAGCAGGTGACTGGACATAAGCACACTGGCTGTGTACATTATAGCCGTTTACAAGAGAACAATGTACTGTTTTATATGAAGGAATTTTCCGTATTCGTTTTTTACAGTTGTTTTAGCTGTATTTAAAATTTTGAGCAACATTAAATTTAATTTAATCAAATTTAATCTGATGTGATGAGACCGCTGATGCCGAAACGTTAAGAAACCATTTCGCACTCTTCCGCAGGAAGGGATGGACGGGGCTGTGTACCAACCGGAAAAATTTGTCCAGTTAAGAGTTGTTCGGGCACTGAAATCCTTTTAAGGTCGAAAAACTACAAAGTGTTGCTTTAAAAGTAAATGTTTTCATGGTGGTGTAAGGGAAAAACTGGTGATACTGGTAATGCTTTTGACAAATGTGATCAACTATGTTATTGCATTAAGCATTTGAATGCCCTTAGACATACAAAAACCCCAATATGGTGTATTTTGTGACGCACAGGACAAATCTTATAGATACTTTTGATAATCCTGGATTATAAAAATCCCCTCAAACATATCTCATCTGCCCAAGCACAAAACTACATAGTTTTATCGCTGATCTGTCTGCTTTTGTGTTCCTCCATTCTGGCTGTTGTTCCGGTTACGGGATGTCAAATCAACCTCTTAAAGACTTAAAAGCTGAGCACATGCAAGCAATTAGAGCAGCATGTCACATTCCAGACGATATCTCACACTTCATCTATCTCTTCCTCCCTCAAAGCGCCAGCTACCTGAAGAGCCAATCCAGACAGATTCCTGCATCCCTGAAATTAATCTGTTGATATGATGGGACAGGAATCCGCTACTATGACGGAATCTGTATGATTAATATCACAATGAAGCACCACAATAGCCTTTATCTACATCCTGCACAAACAGAGAACAGGTTAGACCTCGAGATAGGGTGACCAGATTTTTTTTTTGTTAGTCTTAAAGGGAGTTGGAGGACCCACTGATCATTTTACACGGGTGGTGCCCACCTGACAATAATGGTGGTGGCAGTTTAAAGCCAGGACTATACTGTATGTCCAATGGCTGGGCTTTTTAGCCTTCCCCTATAGGTCCAATTTATAACAACTAAAATTTCAGAAGACGTTTCACTCGGATACACGTCAGGATACAGAAAAGACAACAATCGCATCTTCCGTTTCATGGTGACTTTAAGTAGATGTCTATTTCAACAATGCAGTTGATGCATATTGCACTATTTTATTGCAACCTACAGTATAAACTTGTGTTTATAAAAAGTCAGTTATTAACAGTAAGCTTGTAATAATGTATAAGTTGAGCTGTAATGTGCAGTTCTACAGATAATATAAATTTTATGTTATTTCACTTCACCTGTAAAATGTTGTGATTCAAAAAGAGATGACAGTAGAGTAGCAAACGTCACAGATTGCGGTTTCTGCAGCAGCAGGTTCGATCGCGCCATGTGCCCCTAAAAACTCAGGAGTTTCCGAAGGGTTCAAAAAGAGCGAAGCTCAAATAGTGTTGGCAAGAGCCTCTCAAATTCTGTCATCTTCTGCACATCTGATCCGACCCAGGAACTAAATTAAATCAACATGTGGCTCTCTGACATGAACAAAGACTTCAACAGCACAATCTCCAGCGTGCAAAAGAAAGATACCATATCCTAAGGAACAAAAATAATCATCTATCAGTCTCTCACCAGGGTGGAAAAGCTTCATCTCGCTCTGATTCGATGGGACACTTGCCACCCCAATGACTTGGGAATCTGCTTTATCTCTCTACTGCTGACCCTGTGGTGGGACACTTAGCACCGTTCACAGATTAAAGTATCTACAAAGATCCTGAAAGGTCCTTAAATTCTTATTTAATCCTTGTAAACAGAGCAAAGCTCTCATGTTCAAAGGCGAAATTCGCCATTTCTGTGCCATTAGCTACACCTAACGGAACAGCCAAGTTACTAGAGAGATTTTACAAATACTCCTGACTGCAATTGGTTGGACAAACAGACAATGCAGAAAATTATTTTCACATTAAGCTAGAATAGTGCAACAAATGTAAACGTGAGATGAGCACAAATGTTTTAAAATGTAGAAGTGACAGCAATGATCATAAAATACAAAGATTGAAAAAAAGATTGATGAAAATGCTTATCAAGGTTATTGATACAAGATAAAAAATATTATTAGGGAGGCACCGAATGTTCTGCAAACGAAAATATTCGGCCAAAAATAGCAACTGAATAGCAAGTGAAATAAGTGAAATGGCTGGCTCCATCGAGAGGGGTCAGTTGAGGTGGCTTGGGCATCTGTTCCGGATGCCTACCAGACGCCTTCCCCGGAAGGGATTCCAGGCCTGTCCGACCGGGAGGAGACCCCGGGGAAGACCTAGGACACGCTGGTGGGACTATGTCTCCCGGCTGGCCTGGGAACGCCTCGGTGTCCCCCCGTGAAGAGCTAGAGGAAGTGTCTAGGGTGAGGGATGTCTGGGCATCTCTGCATAGACTGCTGCCCCCGCGACCCGGCCCCGGATAAGCGGAAGAAAATGGATGGATAAGTGAAATGGCCGCATAAGTTTTACTGAACATGACGTGTGATATGATCAAGCAGCAACCAGAGCAGATAGAGAGAGAGAAAGCGATGCGTGCACTTTATTAATGCAGCAAACGTGTCAGCAGTGTGTGGGGCATTTTAAAGTGTCAGAGAAAGACAAAGCACAGAAGTAAATTTCTGAACAAAAGCGTCTTTACCAGTCGGTAACTTGTGTGCTTCAGACTGGAGCGGAGGTCTGACAGTAGCCCCTCCGCTCGCGACATGCTTTGACATCATACAGTGGCCGCGTGCACACAGTTCCCTGAACTAAAAATCTTGTCAAAGTGTGTTTTGTGCATCCCGGCCACGAGTGCACCTTCTGAGAGAACAGGCAGGTTTTGTGGGCTGTAAATTGTTTTAATTTAGCTTACTTGTTTTGCTCAATTTTATTTTAAGTTAGCTTAAGACAAAATGTAAAAGGCACATTTAAACCATTCAGTGTACGGAATAGTGAAAAAATTGGATAAAATAAATAGACCAAATGTGAAAAGCCATAATGGGTATTTGGCCTTCGGCTTCGTCCAAGAATTTAGATTTCCGTGTATCCCTTAATATTATACAGTGCACCTTTAAACTAATCATTGTAAAAGATCAAACAGTAGTCTGTCAAAATAATCTACACTATATGCTATTCATCAACACCTGTGATAAACTTTTAACTAGTTCAAAAGAGGAAGGAGATCTTGTTTCCATTATGTCACAATTTTACCCCCCTTAAAAAAACAGAGCTACATAATAGGCAGGTTAAGTGTTAATGGAACCATCTGCGGAGCGATACACAGGAAGTGGACGTGTCATTGTTCTACAGATCGCCTCTGGCTCTTTCCACTCACAGTCAGAGCACCAGCCTTGTGTGTGTCTTCTTGACTCTCACAAAGAAAGTGGGGTCAATCTCAAACTGATGCCAAAAACTGCTTATTTACACACTGTGTCATTCTGTCTCTC
This sequence comes from Barbatula barbatula, assembly GCF_947034865.1. Taxonomy (NCBI): domain Eukaryota; kingdom Metazoa; phylum Chordata; class Actinopteri; order Cypriniformes; family Nemacheilidae; genus Barbatula; species Barbatula barbatula. The sequence goes on from NC_136772.1 coordinate 2,115,033, forward strand.
TCAAAATGTCTCCTTTCAAGTTATTCTACATGAAAGATCTTCAAAGTGTACAGTGTCATGACAACCACACAACCCAACACTGGAGTTCAGGCTTCTTCTGTGACCGTCCCATTCCCACTATGCAATAGGTTTTCATGTGCCCATCATATGTCAAAGCCATTTGGATGAAAAACGTCTAAAGTAAAGAAAAATTGAATGAGAAGAGTTTCTTTTTTTCTGTTTCTCTTAATAAAATGCTTTAAGCACAATATTTTATAGGCTTTGCCTATGACCTCAATTTCACTCAGTGAGAAATTTGATGATATTCTTCTAATGAATAAAGTTTTAACGTGTAAGATTATAATTAATAAAGTTTGTGTCCAAACCTGGTCAGAGTATATTTCTCAACATCAATAAAGACCCTTATATGAATAGTTTCGTAAATAACAAGGTAAAGAGCTCACAAGACAGACAGAAGTCTCCACCAGAAATGGAGCAGTTTTTAGTAGACCGAAAATTATGGACCCCTTTTTCTGAAATGGAGAATTTCAGATAAAGTTTCTATAATGAACTGAGCTAGTGAGAATAATGGAAACATTAAAAGGGACCATTAAATGCCTGTCCATTGATGTAGAAAAGACAAAAATAACCAGATAACAGCTGTTTGGAGATTGAGAAAGAATTCTTCACCTTGAAACAGGAAATGTGTGAATTAAAGACAATGAGGCGCAGGACGGGCGGTGTTCAGCTCTACAACTGCAAGAATGGTATGAAAGGAAATATACACAATGACAATCTTTATTACAGATTTACTTCTGAGCATCAAACAGTCCTACATCTCTGGAAAACACGGAAGAGAAGTCTGGGTAACTAAAGAATGAAAATAAAATATTCCACAAAACCGGCACAAGGAAGGACCACTGGCTCCTTGAGAATAACATCAGGAGTTCTGTTCAAACTTGCCACATCACATACTGTGGGACTGTAGATAAAAGCATTTTCATTTTTTTCTGAAATGTATTTTCAGTGTTACACCCTCTCTCTGACCTTTGCTCTTGTCTTCTCTAATGCTAATGCCAGATTAATTTCTTTTTTAAATATCTTAATATTCCAAATCTAAGAGCTTGTAAACGTACTAGTTTAAGGGAACTAGAAATATAAAAAGGGAATTTATATTGTGTGAATTTCTAAGAAAAATATATCAGTGTGATGTTTTTTTTAAAACCTGTTTGTCAAACTTACAAAAACTTCTACAGTATGTCGGTTCACAGAACTTTTAATTTAAAGCAGCACAAAAATGCTTTTCGTGATTTGACAGCTTTTAGGAAAACAAATGTTCTGAAATAAAAAAAAACCTAAATAAATATTCCCCAATGCCCACAGCTCAACACAACTGAGAAGTGGTAAGGTGAAACTTTATTCAGAATCAGACACTTCTCTGAAATAACCACATAGACCTTATCTCAGGATGTTTTTACCATTTAATGTTGAACCTGATTCAGCTGGTTCTTCCTCTGGAAGTAGAACATACTTCAATTACCTGGACCTCAAAAGATTTGGATTTAAATCAGCCTTCTGTTGAGAGGACTACATTTTCTTTTCCCAAATGACAGGACAGATCTCAGGTCTTAACAAACCTCAGCCGACTCAGAAATAGGCTGCTTTCAACAGCTCGAATTCAATGACTCATTTGCCTCTTCAGGGCAGAAAATGAAGTCATGCTGATGCTTGTGGGTTTAGTTTTAAGTCAAGCGCCTCCCCTTACAATATCGTCCTCTCTCCAGTTCCCATATGAGATGCCAGACACTCTATTAGTCAGCTACAAACAACATTTTAATTGGCATCTGCTTTTGTTTCAGAGGACAAGCAGGGTGTATTTTGGACTAGGGTGCCTGAGGGCCTACTTTTTTGGTTCTCTTTTTGAGATAAGCTGAATTGATTGTAAAATGTTTTGTTATTTGTCCCAGAAAGATTCAAACCTTTTTGAAAACATAAAACAATTTCTCTATCTGTATCTTAACACTGAGACCACTAATACGTAAACAGTAGAGGTGTGACGAGACACTTATCCCACGAGACACGACACGAAACTGGGTTCACAAAAACGAGACGAGAAGTTTAGACTTTTTAAAAGAAATCCCTAATAATGAAATATATATATATAGGGGAAAAAAATATTTTATTCACCTAAAACACAAAATGCAGTCATTATAAAATCAACTTACAATTTTAACTTAATGAATTATATTATGCAGAAATAGACAATATGTAAATACTGCAAAATGTAACTCAACTGACAGGCAGTAATCGCACAAAAAATATGCTTTGTTTTCTTAACAGGCGCAGCTTTTAGTAAAGTAAAAGTCTCTATATGCTTTTGCATTGTGCTCTACTGCTCATAGCCTTCAGAGAAACAGTTAAAATTACATAAACAGATCATGTTTTATGCTTACATTGCACATATGTAAAAGGCAGATGACGATTTGCCTGTGAATGTATTTAAAATAACGTAATGTGAACTTTCAGTTGCTATACTGTACTTGTGGTTCAGCCAGCTCAGTTGCTGATCATAAATACTAGTGTTTTTATGCACGAGGCGGTGCAGCCACGCGAATGTTGAAACACGTCTGTTTACACGTCCCTTACATATGGAAACAGTGGGAAAGTAGCACTGCGGGATGGAAATTCACGTTGCCTATGGCCAAGCCGGTCACTGTAGCTCACACACACATACTTTCTGCGGTTATTAGTGTGTTCTGTACAATAATGAAAACAGGTCACACCACAACAAAGTGTGCACTCACACAAATTAACCAAACTAATATATTCTTTGGTCGCACAAGTTAAATTTTGGGAGACTAAAATAGCGGAACCCAGCACTTCATCATGCCAATTGTGTAAGGAAATTGTGTTGGATCTCGTGCCACAAGATCTCGTCACACCCCTATTAAACTGCTATCTAGAATAATACCGGACATTAATGATTTCTAACAGTAATGTTTATGGCTTGTCATTTTGACATAATAAATATCTGAACTAGAGGAAGAAGAAAAATGGAAATACAATACTCTTCCCCAATTACAGTCCGAAAGAAAGTTGAGACATGTTTTCAATCTGAGTTTAGAGTTACACCTGAGGCTCTGGAAACTGAATCAACCTGACAGGACCACATTCATTCCCTCCAACATATAAAAACCGTAGAAAGAGCGAGACCACCCTGTCCTGCCCTTACAGATTCACCCAAAGAATACTGCAACTCAAGCCCATATTTTTCTTACCTATATTCATGCACCTACATGATTACCTGGAGAAGAAAAGAAAAAATAGCCAACAGATTCTGTTCATTCATTATAACCGAAGCCTACAGACCAGCTACAGATGTGGTTACCTGCTGTTATCAGACTGAAGTAACATATTAACTTCCCCCATATGAAGTCTACTTAAGTCAACAGTTCATTTCACCTGTTTCAGTTGCAAAGGCCCTGCAGCTAAAACATTATTTTGGTAGTTTTGATACCAAGTCAGGTTTTCTGTATTGCTTTTAGACTCAATAAATAAACATGTGTTATTCACATCAATATAAATAAAAGAAAGTAAACAAGATATGTGTTCCTACAACATTTTATCCTTTAACATCACTGAATATTTTGGGATTATTACTGATGCACCGATTGACCGGCTGGTGATCAGAATCAGCCACTTTTTCGCATGATCGGTCCGTTCTGATACTTTTTTACCATCCGCAGACAATAACGTCACAGCCAAGCGCACACTCACAGTCACGTGAAAACATGTCGCGAGAGTGGAAGTTCTTCGCTGTGAGTGTAGACGACACAAAGCTCGCAATTTGTTATATCTGTCCAAAATACCCCATGGTGGAACCACCACAAAAACGTTCGGCACAACAAACCTAATAAAAATCGCATCACACAGCTGAATATGTCCAGTTTGAACAAGGGAAAGCGGCAAACGCTAACGCTAACGCCCCGAGCCGGAGCTCTATGCCAACCACAAGTCAGCAGCCGGCTGTCTTGTCTTTCATTGGTATGAGCAGTGAAAAGACTAAAGCAATTACGAGAAAAATAATGGAATGAATGGCCATTGATGACCAGCCGTTCTCCATAGTTGAGGATAGAGGCTTCAGAAATTTGATGCATTAACTCAGCCCAGAGTACATTATACTGAGTTGCCGGTACTATTCTGACCCCGCGTTACCAGAGTAGTTTCATGCCTTGTCTTGTTATTCAGTTATTACCCACTGCACCTATTATTTTGTTATTGTACATTTCTGTGATATTCAGAAGAAGGTCAGTTTAATGACCTAGTAGTAAGTCCTTCGCTTGCCTTTATGTACATCATTCATGTGATGATGCTTAATTTAAGAACAGGAGCAATTTAGACAGCTCTTGAAAGGTGAAAGGTTCCTCATAAACCTGAATTGTAAATGAATGAATGAGATATCAGTCACAGCTCTGATTCTCCCCGCTAATAAACAAAATCACAAATCATTCAAGTAAGCAGAGCAGATACAATTAAATAAATGGCATCAGCTCAACAGCAAGAGATAATGAAAACATATTTGGGCACCCAAAAGAAGAGTTTGGGAAGTGAAGTGTAACGTACAGTTGTGTTGTAAATCTTACAGCTCATCAAACAAGACGTTAGGTTTTCTTGAATTGTCAACAAGCTGTCTAACACAAAAAGCATGGCCATCTAAACATCTAAAGCTAACGCTTTATGTCAGAGACTCGCTCTGTTGTGAATAAAGAAAAAAAACATGACCGACATATAACAAGAAAAACTGGCCTAATCCCAACAGTTGTCTGTTAAGAGCTATAATTCACCCTCCAAAGAACAACAGGCACTAGCAAAAAATTCGCTACAATATAAAGAAATATTTTCGCTTTCTTTGCCACATAAAGATACATTTGACTGGCTTTGAAGAAAGAATGATGCAACCAGATTGAGCAGATATAACCATCCAGAAACTTTGGCGTTCAAATTCAAAGCTGTGGTGTTAAAACAAGCCTTCCTGTTTCCAAAGAAACCTAACAAGTAGGGCTGTGTATTGGCAAGGGCCTCACGATACGATACATATCACGATAGATGGGTCCCGATACAATATATCACAATACATTCGATATGATACAAACGTTCAATATATTGCAATAATTTGTTTTAAATAAATACGAAAAATACATGTTGGTGTGTACAATCTATGGTATTCTGGTATGTTCATCACATTATAGTGATAACTCTGCAGACACAAAAGATTCCATTCAATTTTATTAACAAAGCTATTTATAAGAGGTATTTGTCATCTTGCTTACACAGTGTTACTGAACAGCGAACATATAATGTTTAAAGTGCATATTTAGTCATTAAACATTTAAATGCAAATGCCACAAAAACGTATTTTTTTCAGTATGTTGTTAATAAAAAACAAAGTACATTAAAATCTATTCATAAAACTGAAATTGTCAGTATGACTCTCTTTTATGTCCAACTCCACCAGTGCAGTTTTCAGTAGCTCCGCAATGTTTATGCCAGTATGGCTCGTCTCATGCATTGCGCGTGTCTGTGGTTGTGATGTAATCCTAACATACGATGCATTGCAAGTCAGGGTCACTCGCTCTACCGAGCTAAGGGATTTGTTTACCTCTTCGTAAATCCCGGGTACTTCTACGTCCGTTATGTGCCTGCGAATCGGAATCAGACAGCTAGTGTTCACCATATGCCCGAAGCCGGGGTTTTCAACCACACTGTCGCAAATCCTTACAAATAAAATACACCACCGACTCTGTTATTTTCTTTGCACGAGCTAAGATATACGGAAGCTTGTTGGTGATATGATATGAATGTACTTTACGCCATTTGCTTTCTCGCACCCGCTTACTTTTGAGACATTGTCCGTATGACAGCGAATCACAGCGACATCATCAGGAACAGAAAAAATGGTTATGCGATGAAACGTCATTTTGAATCCATTCAAACCATGACTTATTTAAGGTATCGATACTATAGGTTGGACTATCGATACACTATCGTGAAAAAAATCATCGCAATAGTTAGCTGTATCGATAATTTTGCACAGCCCTACTAACAAGTTTGGATCATATCGGATCAATTCTGTCAGTTTCTGTCTCAAGATTGTGTATCCAAAACTGGATGAGGATTGGACACACTTAGTAATATGGCTGACCTTAACAAGTTAGGTCTCGTTGGAACTCCAAGGATGATTGGTGAACGGCAAACCAGAATCCTGGTAACAGTTCAGAGTCCATCCACAACATTCTGATGCTTTTCACTATAGCACAAAAGAAAACTGAGTCACACTCCTCTGAGTTAATACTGAGCCAATGGCAGAGCTCTATAATTTTAGTTTATTCTGCACATTCCCATATCATGTCCAAAAATGACAATTGACACCCATATAATTTGAAGCCCCTATACATCAGACTGAGTTTCAGATACAGCAAAGGAACTGCGAGTTTGTAATTCCAGAATAACCTTGTCACAAAGCATTAACTTCGGTCATTTTTATTATGACTGACTTCCATTTCCAATTTCAGAACCTGATTAATACATATCCAAAATACAGGCCACTTGATGCATTCTGACCTCCCACAAAACCCCAACATTTTTGAACAGCTGAATGAGACGCACAACACATTTTTTGTTTCGGAAGTAACGCAACCCTCTCACTGACCAACACAATGTTATTAAATGAGCATTTTCACTGCAAGCCACCGGAGTCACAGTGGCACCACCAGCACCATAAAAACGTCCCGTCATGATATACAGGCCCACTGATAAACAGTCACTTTAATAATGACTGTGATGGAGCCTGTGAGGGCGATTAAGAAATCTCACTCTTATTCTAGTTGACTCCACAGCACCATTAAACTCTGTGGGACCGACCCAAATTATTTTCTAGGATTTCTTTCACGTCTCAAAGTATATTTGTACCCCAGAGGTTTAATTTCACAAAGCCAAACGGCGTTAGACGGATGACTTCTGAACTCTAATCTGTAAAGGTGCAGAGTAGTGCTGGGCGGTATACCGGTTCACACCGAATACCGGTGAGTATTTTTGTTATTATATACATTTTCAATATAGCTTAATGTAGCTTAAACAATGTGCGGAACGGGATGCAGCACGACACTGTTTCACTGGGATCCCTTTCCCATTCATGTTGCAATGGAAGCACGCACCGAGCGGCTGAACAGCATATGACTGTAATGCAGTGTTCACACCAAACGCGAGCAATCGCGTTCCACAGTCTTTATTACTCGCCAGAAAAGTTTGTTATTTTCGCATGAGTGACACGAAACCTCTTTACGTGAATTCATAGCTCCAGTTGAAAATGTTCCACTTGCGAGGAAGAACCCCTCAAACCCGCTGCCTGATTTGCGGCAATCGCGCAGCCCGATCCGTGTCTTTCGCACCGCCTGCACCCAGTTCACACCAGTGGCCGATTTTCGCTCTTCAGTCTCTACCTTATGTTTACATATAGTACAAGCACCTGTTATTTGCCAACTGGCTAGGAAACGAAAGAAATGGTTCTCACAGTCTTGTGCATTGCCTCGTGACTTTTTCAAACTCATTACTGACTAAGGATTTAAAAAATATATAGTACGTATCAATCATATTAAGCATTATGTGTGATTCTGCAGATTACTACAAAACTATTAAATATAAAAGCCTTGAAAATGTAAAATGCGTCTCGATCAATCTGAAATCATCTGTAAAAAATACATATTATTTTATAATATAAATGTTTTACTTTGGTGAACAGATGATAATACAGTTGATTATGACAGAAAAGCTTTATCAGATAAAAAAAGTATATAAATAATGAATGTTTATTTAAGTAATCATTTATTAAGTAAATAAATAAGAACTCAAGCATGACACTACTGTTTGAGCTATTCAAAGCTTGTTTTACTCCATCACCTGAAAACAATGCATGTCCTTGTGTGACATCACACCTTGATATGACATCATCTGTTTAAATACTTGTTGTCGAAGGATTTCTGTTTTAAGCACATGGCGCCTACCTTTGATATGTTCTCTCAGTCCATAGTTTAACATGAGTATTGGAAATTCACGGACAAATATCCCAGTTAAACAATTATTTGACATTTTCCTCTACGCAACCTTTCGGCATCTGCAGAGCAAAACAATTCCATGACCGTGGGAACCTTGTAGAGTAAAATCGTGGTAAGCTTTCCTGAGGGTATGAAAAGGAGTGGCCTCCGTCAACACGGCACACAACCAGCTCTCATGAGTCAACTCTATAGAGATGACACTCCAAAACATCTCCGCTTTACATCTAATGAGGAACGTCTCCCTCTCTAAGATCAAACCTGTGTAGATACGCACCAACTGAACTGCATTTACATATAGAGCTACCAGAATAAGTGCAGATACAAAAATGTCAAACAAACGCTATATTTTAGTTTTCTCAAAGTGGTCAGAATAAATTACAGCCCTGCACATTCTGGGCATTCTCTCAACCGTCGTGCGGTGCATGCTGGGATGCTTTTAAAGCTGGAGTTCTCGTGTATGCTGGTCACTAGATCACTGCTTATCCTTCCCTTACCATCACTTTCATTTCAATATTTAAAAGGTCGATGCACAATTTAGATTAGTACATAAATCTGCTGTCAATTAAACTCAACCGTGCTAAAAAACGATATCAATTCTAATGGTTTCCATTATTAACCATCAGCTCTTTACCATTAAAAGAGATGTTCCAGTATGTTTTGTGCCTTATCCCAGCAAAGATTAACAGGTAGGTTTAATGGTAGTCCCAGCACACATTATATCATTTATATATAAAATATATCATTTCCAATAAAGCCATTAACTCCAAGGAAGTAAATTCAAACTTTTGACTGGTATTGTGTATATGGAAGAGAAAGAGTTTATTTATTTAACTCTATTTATAACCGTTCTTATAAAGTGAGTAAAGTCCAATATGATCTCACGGAGTTGTAGCATGACATCACAGAGTATTTCCCACTAAATTAGATGGGATGTATCTCAAAAGAAAACTATAACAGCCGTATCAACAATCTACAGTATCAAGAAGTGTCAAACAAAGTCCTCAGAAGTTCGTTCAGACACTTTTATAGTCGCATTTCTTCCGCGGATGTCCCGTGATGAGTAACTTCTCCCACAGGAACAAGCCTCGGCATATTCCCCGTATGATCTGGGATCAGGAATTACGACCGCAACAAATTCCAACGGGACACTTTTAAGAATTCACGTGAACGCTTTAATGCGCGTTTTGTGGACATCGGCGAAGATATAAAGGAAACTTACCTGTGAAATGTCATGAATTATCCGTGAGGAGAAAGTTCGGATGCGTTACGTTGCTCGTCGCTCTCGCGGACGGATCGGCGTGGAAGCGCGCGCGGAGCTCCTCCCACCCCCGGTGGCGTCACGCCTAACGTCAAGTTACTTCTTTTGAGGGCACGCTTTTTTCCTGACGCATTTATTCCGATTAAATGTATTATATGCAGTTCATAATTTAAACTAAATATATCGGCCGTAAATCTGTAATCTAATCCCGTCAATTATTTTATGAATATACTTGTTTAGTCAGCCTGAAATGAACCCTAAAATGAGAACCATGTGCCCTCCTGAGAGACTTACCACAGTAAAGATGCTTGTGCAGAGAATTCCTCTGACGTGTGTCAATGCAGTATACAGTTATATATGTTATAATGTTATAGTCTTTAATGTAGTTTGACCTTTACGGTAATAGCGCACGTGGTAGATGTAGGCGTTTAACCGGGATACACTCATGTGGTGAGCCTAAAATAGTCCCAGATCCCCACGGCAGATGTCCTGCAGATGTTTGCAATAATAAGAGCTAACGTTAGTAATTACAAATCAAAGTGAGCTGAATATGCCCTACCGCGTGCATGCGCTCACAATTTCCACTTTTTTGGAAGGCGACTCAACGTTGACACCATAAGGTAGTGAGAGGCATTGCACACGTGGACTAAAGTCATATCTCACGGTGAAATGAGACATCTTTCACCATTTACTCGCCTTCGTGACATTACAAACCTGTATGACCTTCATTCTTCTGCAGAACACAGAAGATATTTGGACAAACGTTGGTTACCAAACAACATTCCCCCGTTTTGGCTTTCCTTTGTATGGAAGCCACCGTTAAGGCATTTCTCAAAATATCTTCTTTTGTTTTCCACAGAAGAGTCATGTACATGTTTCGAACGAACGAACGACAGAATTGTTATATTCTCAATCTACAATTGAGTGGCATTGTACAGTATATTTGCAAGCTCTTGACTATAAACACTAACAGTCGCTGCAGAGACGTGAAGCTCTTCCAGTAATTTCAACACAGCATTTAGTGCACATGTGATAATCTCTAACCAAGCCGACAACACAGACGCACATATCAATTTCCACACACTCTTTCACACACCTGTTGAGGCCAATGAGAATTAAAATCACTGCAGTGGGCATCTAGTGGCTCCATGCCATGTCTGAGTATGTGGATCCCATCCTTATTCTTTGAGGTACAGCAGCTCAGGTCAACAGCTGCTAGGTGAGAATGATTTGTGGCGTCTCTCCAGTCCCACATGAAGGATTCTCTTAGAAAATGCAGTTTGTTTAATTCGCACACATAGATCTTAAAAGCTCTTGAAGGTTGTGTTAAGCATTTGGTTGGGATGTAGTTCTGAGAGGACTTAAAGTATATTGAATTCCCCAAAAATACGTATTGTTTACCTATGTGAAATGATGTATGTTGTCTTTACTGCTTGTGGTAATCTTAAACAAATATACCCCTTTGGTTAGATTGCAATCTCGCAGCAGCAAAATATGCTTCGTAAAAATACGTGCATGCAAAACAACATGTCATGTGAAATATAGTAGGTATTTGAATCAGCGAGTCTGTGCTCGGGCGGTGACATGCAGGAAGCCTTGCCCCTGTGAAATGGAATACGTTTTTGTATTTGTGAAACGATTTTAAGCCCTACAGGAAATATATTTAATCCATGTGCATGCTGCAGCCTGCATGTGTACATTACATCTGCATGCGGGAAAGACTTCCTTGCATGAATCACGATAATGTAACAAACCCAAATCCATTAGCTCAAATCATTTAGGGAAATGTGACAGACAAGGAAATGAATAATAAGCGCAAGTGGATCAAAACTTGTCTATAGAGAAATCATGCTTAAAACAAAGACACTTTAAAAGGAAACTCATCTGAAAAATGATTACATTATGCCATGAATTATTCGCCCTCAAGTTGTTCGACAAGCCTAGGACATCCCTTCATCTTTGCAACGCAAATTAAGATGAGCCCATAGACAGCAACCTAACTGACATTCTGCGCTTCGAATTTTCATTTTACGGCGGAGTTTCCCTTTTCAAGTGATAGTTCTGAGATCATTTTCTAACCCTTAAGTTTATTTATTTACAAACCTGTATAAATTACTTTGTTCTGCTGAACACAAAGATAGATATTTGGAGAAATGTTAGCAATTTTCAGTTCTGGGACATCACCTTAGTAGGAAATATTTTAATCGTAGTCTAAACTTTTCGCTGTCTTTTGTGTTCAACAGGAAAAAAAAACATATACAGTATTTTTTTCTACTATGGAAGAGAATGATGTCCCAGAACCAAAAATTGCTATCATTCTTCCTAATATCTTTCTTTGTGTTCTACTAAACAAAGAAATTTAGGTTTGAAACAATTTAAGGATGAGTAAATGGTGACATCATTTTAATTTGGGGGTGAACAAGCCCTTTAAGGATTATAAGTATTTCTTGCATTGTGAGATTATGAAAACAAATATTAAGTGAAGCAGATTTTATGATCTTGGAGCATATTATAGCTCAAACATGTTCCTCACAGGTTTCAGAAGGCTCACTTAAATATACAGTATGGGCTCATCCTTTAATAACAGAATGATGCAGGGTGCCAAGCATCCTGCTGATATTTCATTTGTTACCTGCAGCTCTTTGCAGTTCTGAGCTCTGGTCATGTGCTGCAGCTTGTAAAATCGTGTTTTTCAGATTATGCGACAATTCAAGATGCTTTGTTCACATCAGCCCATAATCAACTGTGTATAGAAGTGTTAAATAAACATAGCAATGCACTCAATCTGGGTTCAAAACAAGATGTCTTGTTTATTGACCCAACGGAAAGGTACACTGAAGCAAACTGTTTGAATCTTTTTTATATTTTTTAGGAGATCATTTTCAATAACTCAACGAAAGAAAAGGCCCAACTATATTCCAGAACAAACTGACTGTTTATTCTTCATATTTTATGTAAGCTAATCCATTTACTAATGTTAACAAATCCATTATTGTAAAGTGATAGCAATTCAGTAAGGGTTTTTCAAACGTCTGACTGCTAGCTCATGCGATGCGATACTCCTTTAATCTTTTCTTTGTCTGTACTTTTCCAATGTATTGCAATGAAAACACAGCTACAGTCTTGGATTTTGGCCCAGTTTACACTCAATAGGGGTTCTTTTGTGCTATCTGCGATAGAGATACCTAAATATACAGCACACATCCGCTCATCCTCCATTATAACTGACAGCTCAGTTACCACACACAGTGTTTTTCTCATAACTGTAGTATTTGGCTCATCCTCATTGAGAAACACCACATTACACTGTAAAGGAATCTTTTATGAGAAAATCAGCCATCAATAAAAAAGCCATTTAAAATGTTCTCATTGTATTCATACTCTTTTTTTCCCTACACTATTTAACCATTAATCAAAATTTTGGGAGCAGTAAAAAGTTGCAAATTTCACTTATTGGTTGAATGTTCAATTTTCGACACTTTCTCATTTTTCTTAAAGGTCCAGTCACAGTGTATGACATTAGGGGCATCTAGTGGTAAGGTTGCAAAATGCAATTAACGGCTCACCCCTCTCCTCTACCTTTTGAAACATTGCTAAAACTCAAGCCAGACTAATGCTGGGTTAACACCAAAGGCAAACAATTGCGGTCCACGCTCTTTATTACTCGTGGGAAAAGTTAGTTATTTTCAATTTATATTGTCAACTTGCGCAAAAGATGAGATGGCCCCAAGTTCCAGGGGCGCAGATGGGATTTTTTTAATGGGGGGGTCAAGCTGTCAGCTAATGATTACAACTCAGTTTGTTACTTTGCGTAATTTGGTCTTTAACTAGTGCTCAAGTAGTTACTTTGCATAATTTGGAAGGATTCCAATGTTGGATAAATAACAATGAACCAAGACCCTAGCACTAGCAATGTATGATCAAACTGTTATTTGTCCAGTATGCCAATAACCTCACTAAAACGTCATGCCTTCTGCAAAATATGTTATATTTAAACATAAATCAGTCAATTTATACAGTTCATTGGATTAGAACATAATGTAATGCCAGGACCATCAATAGAGTTTTACAAATCCAGATAAAACATTATTTCCTGACGATAAATGGGTGAATTTTCCAACCATTCTTTTTGTATTCATTCGCTATTTGCATCTGTCCACTCACCTAATTGCATAGTCTGCACTTAGTTTGCTAAGTGCAAAAGACTAGTTTTAAAAAATTAATAATTTGCCACATCTGGGAAAAGTCAGCAGGCATAGAATACTTACATTGTATTGGTCCATTTTGAAAAATCACCAGCTCAGTCATAAGCGGTCTGAATTCGCCCCCTATCTCCTCGTGCACTATATAGGGTGTCCACCTTTTTGTAGTGTTGTCTGAATTCTAAGTAAACAACTCATTGCCTACATTTGTTGACTACTTTTTACCCATAATGCATTCTGATTTTGAGTGTACATGCTGCCACGAATGTACGTTTTTACACTTGTGTTTGTTCTTGTTGACAGTTATTTTCTACTTTTTGAGAATATACAGATTAAATGAATGTTATGTATACTGTATATCAGTGTTTTATTTTAAATCGATTGAGTAATTCTATTAAACGTAATATAATAGTAAATAAACGTGGCAAACATTTTTGTTCTCTTTATTAAAAACGAATATAATAAACGTGACAATGTAAAAAGCCACTTTACCATTTTACAAAACACACCATAAAGCGTGTAATTTAAGCGTTATGACAAATGCCTGCGACAATACTTTCAGACGAAGGTTTTATTATGTCGGTGTCTGAAATGGTTCTCTATTTTTCATATAGTGGACTATATATCAATCACTATATAGTGAATAAGTGAGTGAATTCAGACGCAGCTAAAGATGATTGCATTTGATCAATTACCGCACTGCTCCTCATAGGACCCTGGGGGCAGGGGTCATAGCAGGGAACCGAGAACTTAAACGTCGGTGAATGTACCCCCGTCTCTACTGCAGTTTGCGTCTAAGCATTAACTTTGTATGTAATTTACTCTGGCAAATCCCTTTATTTGATTTGGCGTGAACCTAGCATCAGCTGCTTCTTTGCTGAAGGCGATAATGTATTTACGAAACGTGTTCTGTAGAGCAGTTTGTCCATTTAGGGCCACTGTAGAAACAATATGGTAAATTCCGTGCTAGGAGACCCGCGATGCATGTACAGTAGATATGTAGATCACGCGAAGGTAATAAAAATATTGCTTCATGTAAAGTCTTTCTACTCTAATTATATTCAGTATTGGGTGCAACTAGTTATAAAGTAATGTTACTGTAATTTAATTACATTTCCCTTGAATAAGTTAAACCCTTAACAGGGTTTTTTTAGTATTACAAATTAAATCAAAGCCATAGGCGCATAATTTTTATCTCCTTAAGGTCTCATAGTCAGTAGCCTACAGCTCATCAAATTGTTCTCTTTGAGGCATTACTTTGTTTTCATTAGGTTATAAATCACATGACATGGTTGACAGCACTTATTTAATCTAACCTTTTAAAAGTCCCTTTACAGCACAACATGCATCCTTAAAGGGCCCAACATACAATGAACCTTTTTGGGTCATTGACGTCATGTAAAAATCCACTGTCCGAAAACTGGTTTCCACTGCCATCTAGCGATCAGGACGTGGAAATACAACCACCACTTAATTTGTACTTCAATCCCTTTACTGCTCATTTCAACAGGAGATAAAGTAAAGTCCTTTTCAAAAACAACAACTTTGAAAGTCCCATGGATATTTATTAATGCTACAATGGAATGTCAAGCTTCTGAACATTCATTTATGAAATGCAAGTAGAGCAAACACCAGCTTTAATATATACTGGGTTAATATAACGTAAAGTCCACACGCAGCGCCAGTGCAGAACCTATGCAGTAAGCTGCAAAGCTACAAAGCTACAAAAAGTGCAACCAACATTGTTACATAAGACAATAAATTTTTTCGTTTTGAGCACATCCCTTCAAAAGCTCAGCAGCGGAGGCAGCTTTGAGCTCAAAACTTGCGTGGCTGTTGGATACAATGAGTGCGAGGAACATGCGGCTTCTCCACGCCCGGTCTGACTCTGCAGTGCCGCACAGAAACCGGAGTTTCTGGAAAGTCGTGGCCTAACTGCAGAGGTAAATAGAAAAAATAAAGGTCATAACACGAACATTGTTTAATAAAAAGTCTCCACTCAAAAACTAACAAATTAACATTTCAGATAATTTGCTATATAGTTCTGAACGGAGACAACACATTCTATAAAGGGAAGACTGCAACAAACCTTTTCAAGAGGACCAGCCAGGAGAAGACTCAAGTGTTGCATTCTGGAAGTTGGCACAGACCTAAGATATATTGTCAGCAAAGTTAATCGATTAAAAGTACTAGAACTTGAGTTTAAACATTTCACAAGCTTCGACCAAGCAACAGGTGTCTGCTTTACTTGTAAGAGATTAAGTTGTTAAATAAATGGTGTTACTATACTTGTGTTTATCCACTTTCTTTGTCTCCTTCTCCACATTGTCCTCTGCAGTCTTCTTTACAACTCGCATCCCTCCTGCTTTTACTGAACACACACAAAATAAACACAATTGGACTGAAGGTGTTAAATACTAAAGGCTTGGGGTAAAACTTGAAATAGGAAGGAAAAACAGTAAATCCATTACTGGCAATTCAAGATGAAGAGATTTGAAAATCAAGTCATACAAATCCAGGTCATGAGTTCAGTTAAATCCTGTAGATGTCTATCTCCATCAGCTCTAGCCTGTTGTTCTGAACTATCGGGGCGTTTGCCCAGGGCCCAGAGGGGGAAGTGTGCAAATGTGCTCAATAAAATGCCATCCGTTTAAACAGACCTAATAAAATCTGCAATGGCAACCCTCCAAGTGTAGGATAATAAGGGGTGTGTTCAGCATTTACAGTTCCATCCAGGTGCAAGTGCCAGAACATTGTGTGAACTGGTGGTCATGTGCCTCAACGGTAAAGCTTTTCGCAAGGGACGTGCGTACGCATGTGTTAACCAGTCAAGTTGAGACACCCAAAAACACCATCATTTCACACAGTTGGCTTTTTAATAACGACAGATTTAACTTTCCCCTTCTAATATCAGTTTGGAGAACAATATAAACCATGTAGAAATCATGCATTCGTTAGTTACTCAAGGTTTATTATGAGATGCGTGATCTTTATAATAAAAATGAGCACGAAAAAATAAGACATTACAAAGAATGTAGCTCCCATTTAAAATGAAAATTGTATGTCACTGATGTTCTGAACGCCATTAAACCCCATTAAATAAAATGCATAGGGAATTTCTTTGTGCTTTATACCTTAAACATAACGCAATTTGCAAAAGAACCTCTTTAGATTCAGCACGTTTCCTTCACCCAACAACTTTGCCTGCGCACTGAACGCAGAAATTGAAAGTGAATGTGACGAACGCGCACTCACATCCTTCCGATCCCGCAGTCACAAAACAAGACTCGGTGTTTGTTTAACACGCATCACGCTTTCCAAAACACCCATTTCAGCCTGCATCCCTCACGCACGATACACGGACAGAAAATAACAGCGTGCACAATATATGACGCGCGACACGCGTTGCACAATACAAGAACAATCTCGAACAACTAAACGCGCCGTCAAACAAAGTATCGAATCATTCGACGCTACAAACTAACAGACCTGCAGGAGGATGTCCGGCCTTCAGCGTGTCCCTCGCTCCCGTTTTGGAAAGTTGCACCATTGTCTGATTTCTTCAGAAACACCTAAACAGTCTTAACAACAAATACTTTGCCAACCCAGTGCGCCCACTCGCGTGCTTTTATAGTGCTGCAACCCCGGTGACGTCACGCAGGATGCGTGTGTTTGTTTTCGTATCCTTTACGATCGACACACAGCATGCACACGAATATATCCAACAGTACAACAGGAGGAGGTTTGATGTGCTTTGCAATACAACGTTGACAAGAAATGACAAGCAAGATTTGCAGGTTTGACACAAATGAAGATGACGATCGTCCTTTAACCACGGTCTATGCTTGTATAGTAAGATAAGAGTTTTCTAAATGGTCAGCAATACAACTGTCGGCGTGTTTATAGAAAGGCTGCAGGACCAAAACAAATGTGAACTTGTTTCAGTGGAGAGAGCATGTTATTTCCGGGGCGTGAGCAAACCGATGAGCTGTGTCGGACTTCCTGCGCAGACCGATCGTCCTGTTACATCAAAGCATCGCGAATGCTCGCGATATGTTTAGGTTTGCGTCTGCACGCAACACCAAGTCGAACGATCGTGCTTTGCTTCTCCTGTATAAACAACAGATCAGTCCGTTCGCTTTTTCGGCAAAACATTGTTACTCTGTGACCGCTAACTGGAATAATGCTGTTGGGAAAAAGTTTGGATGCTTCCACATCTCTTTGTATTAACCAATACAGTAAAGGAGATTTCTTTTCTAGAAACCTATAATGAATGTGTGTTGTATTGGAAGGATGTCATGTTTATGTAATTAATCTGATCTTGTTACTAGCAAAGTTTCATATTCATAAATCTAAATATTTAAATGTGAAACCTATTTTTTCATATTTTTGAGAGAACTTAAGTTCAATTAAGTTGTCTGAGAACAAAAAGGCCTTGAAAACATTATCTGTTTGTAGTTCTTTTCCTGTTTTCAGTGTCATGTAACTTTCATAATTCATCAATATGTTTAAGTTACATGATTCCCCCTATGTGATTTTTTGTTTATTCTTGTCTGTTTTTGACTGTTATTATTTGTATATTGTTTTAAGCAATAATAAAATAAAAAATAAAAAACGCACCTAAAGGCACAAATACACTCAAGACAAGTCCAGTCTGCAGATTTGATCAGTGTTTTCTCTCTAAAGCTTTCAAAACGTCTGCAACTGTATGTCTAGTTAAAACAAATCTGTTCACATTTTTCAAGTCTTGTGGTGTATTCCAGCCATTAATGGAATTATGAATCAGCCGATGTTGAGTCTGTACTGTGCACTTCAATAACTGTCTGGTTTGGTTCAGCTACAAAATCAGACATCACAAGACTACAGAGAACGGTTCGGACTGCTGAAAGGATTATTGGTACTCCCCTGCCCACCCTTCAAGAACTGTATGCATAGAGTGAGGAAAAGGGCTCAGAAAATCACTCTGGATGCCTCACATCCAAGTTAACCCATCTTCGGACTTTTGCCATTTGGCCAATGCTTCAGAGCCGCAAATACCAGCACAGTCAGGCGCAATAACAGTTTCTTCCCCCATGCAGGCAATCTACCTCATGAGCAGTTAAATGTTCCCCACTTATGCAATAAAAATGTGCAATATCCTTATATTTATTTGTTACCCCTCCATTCTAGTGCATCCCTGCATCTTACTCAATCCTATTCCATTATAATTTCTAGCACAATTGTTTATACACTTATTTATTTGCCTATTTTTTGTCTGTGTGTTGTTGTCTCTGTGTACTGGAAACTTCTGTCACTAAAACAAATTCCTTGTATGCGCAAGCATGGCAATAAAGCTCTTTCTGATTCTGATGTTCTCGTACCAGCGGCCTTTCTGAATTTGACCAAGTGTGGTTTTATTCGTCCCTGTTTGACAATTGGTTATGACCCTTAGGCCCTCCGGAAATGTCTGTAAACTACGGCTTGAAGTTTGATGTGGTGCAACTTTGGGAACAGTGTGATTATTTCATTGTTTCATTCTCATGTCTTCCATCACAGGTACATAAGAAAGCATTTCAAAGTTAGTTTTGTTTTAACATGCTTAACATAACATCAGTCCTACAGTTACAGTTCTCTTCAACAACGTTTGTAAGAAAGGTGTGAAGATTGGGGTCTTTCTTTCTTTCTTTCTTTCTTTCTTTCTCGTTGATGTATATAAAAGGTTTTGTTCTCAGTTACTGGCACTGGTGACCCACAGTTCTGCAGGTTATGTACTGTAAGTCGGTTGGATCTCTCTGTAAATGAGCAGATGTGTTAAATAAGGGAGTGCAGCGTTGTGGGTCCACAAAACTGGAGGTCCACTGATTTAAATAAACCAGTTGGCCTCTTCCAGCTGTCTGTTAAGAATTTTTTTATGGTCTTTCAATGTTCTTTCTGACTGTGAAGCAGCGCCACCTTGTGGCAAAAGCATGGGTTTGTCACTGTTGAATTTTAGTAGATGTTTGTTGGACATATTTTTGTCCTGATGGGGATAAAATAATGCGTATGACTGTGATATGTATTATAGATGAGAGGTAATGGTATAGTATTGCAATGTGTGGCTGTTCATCACTGTATCTGGTTGGCGGTCAGACCACCATGATAAAGGACAGAAGGATGGAGTGCTGGACCTGTAACTTTGACAGATGAGGTCAGCTTGTGGATGATCACAGTGACACTTAAGTATGTCTAGCAGGTTTGAAATGTGCACTAAAAACATATCTTGCAGACATTATAACTTTGATTGACACATTCCAGCATCACTTTGAGTGGCAGCAGGCCGCATCTTACTGCTTTTCCAGGCTGGCATTTCTTTATGGAGCACGGTACCCATCCTCCAGTTCACAGTCTGTGCGTTGCATTGACTGAGCTGAGTAATGACAGGTTTTGGTAATAATAACAACAACATCTACCCACCTCCGTGTCTCCGTTGATGCATTTGTTCTAATGGAATACTGGATCTCTGTCATTCCTGGATTCATGCGGCAGGAGGAGATCTCATTAAAAGCAGGCGGACACCATCACTGGTGGGCACCTGGCCAGTCTGGCCAATGAGCTTTGAGAGCAGTCTCTAACATGATCCAAATATAAGACAGATGACTTGCAAAATTAAAGGAAGAAAACACATTTATTAAAGGAAGTATTTTGGAGTAATATGTCCGGATTGGTAAGAAGGGTCTCAGCCATACACATTGATTCTTTAAGCTGCCTGATACATATATATATATATATATATATATAAACATACAATTCTTATAATTATTGTATGAAATTAGTTATGTATAGTTTTATGATTATTGTAAACCTTCACTCGATCTGACAGCCATGATCAGATCTTGTACAGTATCTTTCAGTGTCATCGGGGCTCATCTGAATGAACACTGCTCCAGTTGCTGATGGGAAAGAAAATTGCCCCATCCAACAAAATTTGCTCTCCTTTTAGAGCTCATGAATATTTTAGAGATTTAGCTGACACAGGACAATCATCTTTCGAGATGTGATGTCTCTGAAGGAAACGTTTCTTGAGATTTTTCCATTTGCTCAAGAAAATGTGGGCACTTAGAAAACTCTCACTTGAGATCTTATGAGATCTGTTTTACGTTCTTAAGTTTAATGGGCTTGCTTATGGTTAAGCGTTTTGAGAAATCCATACCTCGAAGAATGAGCAACAGTAATGGTGGTGCTTGTGTTAGCACTCTTGCCAACTCAAGAAAATCATGGTAGCTGCATAACAATGTTTACAAGATCATGAAAAGTATGTCATCATTTAATAAGTGAGGCGGTTTATGTTACATGGCAATCTAAAAATCAAAACAGTATTTGCCACATATGCTGTAAAGGGCTTACTTGATCCAAGTCATACAAATTTGTTGAGGCGAATTGTGTTAAGTATAGAAAATTGTCGATGAAATGGGTGTAAAGAGCATGCAGTGTTATTTAGCCTTATTTAGCATTATTATACCTTAATGTATCTTTAAATATACTGTTTATTTTAAAACTCCCAGTACTGTCTCCCTCATCTGACACACTTGATCCAACTCATCCGTTCATTAGGAGAGACTAGCTCTCAGTCGGATGTGTCCGATGAGGGAAACCTAATAAATGTGCAGTGCAAGGGGTCTTCCAGGACACCTGTCTATAAACTTTTGCAGTCAAAAGCATACGAGTAAGTGAGTGTGTGACAGAGAAGATCCTTATTTGAGAGAAAATTCTTGGTTTTATCATTTGAGTCACTTTTCAAAAGTTGCTAGAAGTAGGAAAATGTACATTTAGTCATTTAGCAGAAGCTTTTATCCAAAGCGACCTACAAAGAATTCAGGGAGCAATAAGCGATATGTCATAAAAGAGGAATAGTATAATAGGTGCTGATACAAAGTAACTAATACAAATATATATTTTAAATAACTAAATAAAAAATAAAAATCAGACAGTCTGAAAAGTTTAACAAAATTGCTAAATTGGCAACACTAGTGCTGCTGTGAAGAAAGTATTTGTTATTCTTCAATGTGAAAGCATGCGTATAATATTTCACTGAATCTATTGTAGCCACAAGAGGGCAGCACACTCTGTGGAACAGCAAATGTTTAGATTACTGAAGTCTGTCTGGCACATTTCAGTTATTTCAGTATAACATTTGTATTTACCAAAATATAAATGTATATGTCTGGCTGTCATCTTGTTTCATTTTTTGGTGATGACTGCTGGAAAAAACAAGTTAACCCAGTTTGGTGTGGCAATAATAGGTGAGGTAGTGGCAATAGGGTATTATGTACAATAAATGTTTGTAATGTCAGTCTGGCTCTGTTTATGCGATCATATCCTGAATTGAATAAGATTAATTACCAGATGAATGTTCATTATTGGAAGAAAATGTGAGTGGTACTTTCTTGATATCTAATATTTGAATTGCTCACGAATCTTGCTGACGTGTTGTATGCTTATCAAAATGTCCCACCCGTATGTCTCGGTTCTACAGTATAGGCCTCTATAAGTGGGATCTAGTTATCCCATCCTTAGCGAACACAGCTAATAAACCCATTACTAGAGCAATGGGTAAGCTGCGCAAAGCGCATGGGTTCGAATTCTAGGGAACACACATGTATGAATTGAATGCACTGTAGTTTCGGATGCTCTGTCAATGCATAAAGATGTAAATTTGACCCCATGTGAAGCAGCTGTGACGCGCATATCCTCAGCAGCATCTAGCGGCGGAGGCGCGCAACGGTCTGTAATGAGAGAAAGCAGCTGGAGCGCATTCACTATGGATCATCACCGCCGCTGCGCGCTCTAACCGCGACGCTCCACATTTATTCCGCCTGGACAACTCTCCCAACGCACAGGTAGGCGAGCACGACACAGCCCAGGTGCCGATGGAGCGTCCATCGCTGGCGCGTCTACATGTAGGCGCGCGTCACACGTTGGCACAATGAGGAATCCACTTGGCGTTTATGGATCTTGGTGCGCGGAGGCGCTCCTTCCTCAGTTTTCACACGCGTAGGGTGATGATGACAGGGCTGGTGTGTTTAGAAACGCGTAAATGTGATGCGTAAGGATGCGTATTTTAGGACGGGGGTCATGCGCATCGCAAGGAAGACGCGCACGGAGTCGCGGCATTGAGCGACGCATTTATTCGGTTAAAATAATCTGTGGCGACGAGCGCAAAGGCGTTTTGGAGATCCTGTCAATTTAAGGGTAAAGCCAAATGTAGATGCAGAATGTCATGCAGCGTGTAACATAGAACGGCGCGCGTAGGGTTAACACGCGAAAGATGCTGAAGTGGGTTATTTGAGCCAGTCAACATAAACGTGCTTCAAGTTATTAACACAGCCTTGTCATTCAATGAAAGAATTAAAAAGAACGGATTGAAAAGGAAATAAACCTGTTTAAAACGCATCCGCATACAGTTGCTTATCTTTTTATTCTGGGATATGCAAGCACAACGCATGTACATTCATTATTTATCCATAGCGAGCATTAAAGGCATTCATTTTATTTGGGATTCGAGCCCACAACATTTGCACTGCTAAACTGATGCTCTACCAAACTGAGCTATAGAAACGCATAGATCTTCATAAGTCAAATAGTAAGTACCCCAGGTCTCTTGAGGTCAGTCTGACCAAGACAGTGTTTAGGTGTAAATGGAAAATGATCTGGGAGACGTGTCGTACATTTCATTCCAGTGAATATTTCACATTTTGAGTTTAATATAACTGTATTAGTGACCACAAGTCATATTTGTATGTTTGTATGTTTAATACCCTCAATATGTTTACAGTATATGTTATTAATGCCCCCGTTGAGTATGATGTGTACTAATTGAGACGGAATACTAAACTTTCTGTATGATTTTATTTCTTGTGCGGAACACAGAAGATATCTTAAAGAATTGTGGGAACCGAACAACATTGGCCCCATTGACTTCCATTGAATGAACAAAACCACTGAGACATTTCTCAAAATATCTTCTTTTGTGTTCCACAGAAGAAAAAGTCATACACAGGTTTTGAAGGACATGAAGGTGATGACATCATTTTTAGTTTTGGGTGAACTATCCCTTTAGTATTTGTTGACCCTCTCTTGTAGTATTGTTTTCAAGTCCTGGAACTTTACTCACATTTTTTAATGTGTTTGCAGAGCCTCCTTAAATTCTTCCCAAAACCGAACTCAGAAAGCATATATCACTTGCTGTTTATGTTTGTGTAGGTACCTATTGAAAAATAGACTAAACAAAACATTAATATATATGTAATACCCCCGGAGAAGACATTGATACTTTTGATTTTATTAAGAAACAGTTATTCTTAGATGGAGGATATTAAACCCTCTACTTTTTATAAACTGTGGTTTAGGTGTTTAGTTCAAGTGTTGTTTTTTCAAGTCTCCTTGGAAGTGTTAGCTCTGCAGATGTGCCCTCTATATCGTTTCTGCTTCCCACGCACACAACCAAATATAGATCCATACATCAACGGATTGGTCCTTGTGGATCATGCTAAGTAGGCCGAAAATTATAGCTACTCCCTGAAGAGGTGGATCTCACCGGGGTCTTAGTAAATGTCTGCGGCATAACTGTCTTGATCTTTGCTGGTTTGCCTTATAGACTCATAAGATGAAGTATGTGCCATCTAACAGAGGTTCTTAACTAGTAGCCGGCAACCCAAAAGTGGGTCACAAGTCTGTTCTCATAGGGTCGCAAAAACTTCCGAATGCAGATTGTAAAACACAATTAGAATCACGTACAGATTGCGTAACAACTTTTACTTTTGACACCCAAAGCAGTAAATCCAGACTCAATGGTATTTCAATGCAAATTCACGAAGTCTCTTGGTAGAAGCCAGTCAAATGAGACAGATGAAGAAGCCAGTCAAATGAGACAGATGCCAGCATCGACAGGTGCGTGACATTCCATTGTGAACAGAGGAAAGAAAACACGACCCAAACAACTTTAAATATGCCCTCGCTTGTAATGAGGACAAACACGGTTTGTGTCCAACCGCAATGTGTTTTATGCAATGAGTTATTGCTGTCTCGTAATCAATATTCGCTCAATTTTTACAAAATGTAAAATGTTCCTTTCTATCTCAAAAGATCTCTTAATATCTCAATAATATCGCCTAGACATCAGGGAGAGCCAGTGTGAAGTTATGCTCAAATGTCATTCGTCGGAAATCTGAAAAATGTCTGGTTTAGAGTTTCAAAAGAGATGTCGACAATATCTCAAACCGTGCTCAGATTTGCCAAGTCGGCCATCAAAAATGAATATTATTGAAGAGCTCAATACGAAGTGAAATATTTCTCCTAGAATACAGATGATTTCATCTCTTTAGTCCACATTCATTTCTTCACCTTGTATTTGTTTCTGTTTTTATTTCTCCTATTTAGAAATTTTAGGAGACTTAAGTTTTTAAGCATTTTTTCCTAGCATGTCACATTAGTCATTCTGTTAAGTAATTTCATTACATTTAAATTCAGTGTAGCATGGGCATGTTTGTGTGCCTTTTAAACCAGTGTTTGATAGATTTGAGGAGTATTAAATAGGGCTGTTCGATTATGACACAAATCATAATCGCGCTTATTTTGGCCAATATTGAGATCCAGATTATTTAACACGACTACTCATTCACCTTTAAAACAACATTGAAAATGAAAAAAACTTTGCTTTTAACCTCTGAATTTAACTGAATGTAAATGTAAAGAAATAGCACCACTGAACCAATGTAAAGGAAAGGTGTGTGCTGTGGATTTATACTAAGAGAGGATCCTTGCAAAATGGAATGCGGCACAATAATCGTTTACCTCGATTATTTAGTTTTTGTAATAAAAGCAAAAATAAAGAAAACGAGCGCAACAGAAGTGAAATAAATGCTAAAGGAGTAGCGGGTGTTGAGTCTTGAGTCATCATCGCTGCATCACAGCTGTCTGTTTCCTGCAGCGGAGCACATGTTCATATCGACAATTTCTCTCAAACATCTACAACATCTCTCGCT
This sequence comes from Barbatula barbatula, assembly GCF_947034865.1. Classification (NCBI taxonomy): domain Eukaryota; kingdom Metazoa; phylum Chordata; class Actinopteri; order Cypriniformes; family Nemacheilidae; genus Barbatula; species Barbatula barbatula. The sequence continues at coordinate 2,140,582 of NC_136772.1, forward strand.
GCGAGTTCTATAAATGATCAAAGCTTCACCCGCAATTAGGTCTCATCTTTTACACGGAGACATTTTCATCGTCTAAGATCTTAAATGAGTTCGGGAGACGTGCAGACTAAACTCATGGAGTAGATGGCAGCGTGTGTGTTAATAACATAAAAATCACTGTCACATGAATTCATTTGAATTTCTATCATTAATTTTTATCCAACAAACGCATAGAGTCTGAAATGATGTAACATCTTCTTTGTTGTGTTCAGTGCTGTTGTAGTTTATGATAAAGATCCTTTGAATTGTAAGCATTGGCCTGAGATGGATTTAGACTCTCAGACTGGGCTTGTAGTAGCATGCAAATGAAATTGACATTGAACACAAGTATTTGTGTGTTGTGTTGTGTTTGTAACAGGGTGTGATTCTACTGACAGGTACATTTAGAGCTAAATCATGTTGCCACCAGGACACAAATAGTTCCTGGCATTCTTCCTTTGTGGTTATATTGATGTTTGACCTGATGTTTTTAGTTCTCCAGGTGTTAGATTCATTTGACCTTTCAAAGCATACATTTGTTTTTATGGCTTGTTGTTTGTTTGCATTAAATCAGTTTAGATGCGTTTAGATGCTGACGGTAATATAATGTTCGCTATGTTTGTCTGATCCAGGATCAGGGTTTTAAGCATTGGTGTTGCTTGCCATCTGGTCATCATGATGTGTGTGTGCATGAATATAGATATTGACAGGTGATTTGCTGCCTGTAACTGCTGGTCTAGGATCAGTTTACACACTCCAAGTCCAGATCAATGACTTGAGGCGAGAGCTGACGCCGCATCAGCGGCCGCAGGCTGTGAAGAAAACGTTTTTATTTTGTACAATTAATTTGGAAATTACATTAAAAGGATGGGTCACCCAAAAAAGAAAGTTCTTAAACTCACTTTTGTATCATTCGAAACCTGTATTTGTTTCTGCAGAACACAAAAGAAGATATTTTGAAGAATGTTGATAACCAAACAAATAACTTCAATTGAATATGGACACAAAACCACAGAGACATTTCCTAAAACTTCTGCTTTTGTGTTCCACAGAAAGAGTGTCACTGAACGACATGTGGGTGAATAAATGATGACCGAACCATCCCTTAAAAATACTTTTGTTTACTTACATGATTATATGACATATGTCTGTTCTACACTGTTTTCTGCAACAATGTAAATGTAATTGATGATGCCAGATTTAAGCAAACTACAAAAATCATTAGTAAAATTGTTAAGAAATCAAAATCTTTAAAGGGACGGTTCACTTAAAAATGTATATTCACTCTTTGGTTGTTCTAAACCTGTGTACATGTCTTTGTTTGGTTGAACACAAAGATATTTGGAAGAAGGCTTGTATCCAAACACATCTTGGACCCCACTGACTACCATAGTAGGAAAAAGGACAGTGGTAGTCAAACGTGGCCCAGAACTGTTTGCTTTTCTACATTCTTCAAAATATCTTTCTCTGTGTTCATCATAACAAAGAAATGTATAAAGCAATTTTTCCTACTATATGGTACTATCAATGGTGTCCAAGAACTGTCTGGTTATAAACCTTCTTCCAAATATCTTTCTCTGTGTTCATCATAACAAAGAAATGTATAAAGCAACAACATGAAGGTGAGTAAATGATGACAGAACTTTTATTTTGGGGCGAACTAACCAGGGAATTCAGAAAATCACTTTCTGGTCACACGACGAAGCAGTTCGACTAGTCTCAGATGAAGATGTGCTCGACCTGTGACGTGCGTTTTTACACAGAGAGACAGTCTGTGATGCGAGGGTGCTTTAAGACAGGCTGAGCACACCTCACCGCCTCAGGAACTCACTGAGCCTCTCACAGCGTCAAACACCAGCCTTGTGAAATAACACAATAGCTATTTCCAAATCAAACCTTTTCCTCTTATTTCATTTCTGTTTGGTGGTCCAATCCAAACAGGTTTCCATTGCTGTTTACAACGGAGAGGCAAGTGAATTAAGATGCAAGTCTCTCCTTCACAGGCCTAGTTATTTATAGAAAAAACCCTCAGAAAAAACAAACCTACGGTTGGTTATAGAGAAAAACCAGAGAAGCTGAAGACACAGTGGATGGTTACAACTTCTGCTGGTTTTTAACCGCCAGCGTGTTTGCAGAAAGTCAATGTTGGGGCTCCGGAGAGACCACGAGCCATGTGTACTTGGGATTTCTTTATTTAGCTCGTGTTGGAGCTGAGGGATCAGACATGTCTGCGTTGAGCTTTTGGATGAGCTCTTTAGCTCTCCGTGGAACAGTGTAGTAGAATCCAGAGACAGCTGGAGACCTGCTTATAACACAGCTGTTTCCACACATATTCAGCCGAATGTACCAACAAACAACTAAGTTAGAGAAAAATGTCATCGCTCTTTCATAGCTCAGGCGATTTGATGGGGTTCTCTTTTGTGTTTCATTTGAGCATCGACTTATTCTCAGATGTTTCTCCGCGGATGAGAGCGGATGTTTCCTTTTCATTTATTCTCATAGATGTCTATTTAAAACCGAGATACGAAAATTTCATTTACTCACCCTGTTGTCATTTCAAACCCGTAAGACCTTTCTTTCTTACACAGAACACAAAAAAAGGATATTTCGAAGAATGTTGTTAACTCGACCCCATTCACTTGCATCGGTTTTGTGTACATACAATACAAGTGAATGGGGGCCGGTGCTGTTCGGTTACCCACTTTCTTCAAAATATCTCCTTTTCGTGTTCTGCGGAAGAAAGTCATAAAGGTTTGAAAAGACTTAAAATTAAAAATAAATGGGCAGGCTATCCAGATATAGGCCTTCATCATAAAGCTCGAAACAGTTGGTTTCTATAGAATCCAACACCCCAGGGACCATTAGCTAAATCTTACGTGTGCTTTGCGTGCCTAATTGTGAAAGATAAGAGGCTTTTAGCGTTAATAATTTACCTACAGCTCCCTCAGAAAAAAACAAACATCTGCCCCTGATGTACGCTTAGTGAGGACTGTAATGTGCCCCACAATCTCTCTGGTGCACAGGAAGCATGTTGTCATTTGTAAATCCATTACAGAGTTTATTCACTAACAGTGATGGACCCTTAAACAGCAGAATGCAGATTTAAACACTTGTGCACACTTAACCGCATGCCACGAAATGTTGTGTCAGCTTATGCATTTACATGCTTTTATCCAAAGCATGTGTTTACCTACTAGGAACAGATCTTTTGAGAAACGTCTCAGTGGTTTGTGTTCATACAATGGAAGTCAATGAGGGTCAGTGTTGTTTGGTCATCAACATTCTTCAAAATATCTTCTTTTATGTCATACAGGTTTGCAATGACCCGAGGATGAGAAAATGATCGCAATATGCATTTGTGCATCCTAAGAAGTCAATGGACAACTTGCACGTAGCCTTGTGACGTACTTCCGACTTGAAATCGCAGGCTCACTTTGCTCCCTGCGAAACCTGAACGTTGAAAAATAAGATTTTCCACACATACATTATCAGTGACATAATCTTAACATCACTAGGTACATCATCTTCAAAAGATCTGAGAAAGCATTGGCTGGTGAACGATAGCGTTTCACTTTCTCTCCTCGTTTAACCACCGAAAGCAAATGACAGGGAATCATAGCAGCACTGTTTGGATTAATTAACTACAGACTTCAAATACTGCAGCGTTTCATGCGTGAGACAGCAGGGACCTGACAAACACACACAACACGTTTATATTAAATGTATAAACGTTTCAATGTAACATTGTACAAATGTAATGCCATCGAGGAGAACGCAGAAGACTACGTGCAAGTAGTCCACTGTTTGACTAAATCTGCTTTGGTTAAAGGCTGAACTGGGCTCAGAACATCTCATGAGATGTACAAGTTCATTAAAGAGAAAAAAACTGCTTGACATCCGTGGATCTTGGGCGGAAATATATACAAATCGAAATTCAAAATGATGTTTTACACGATGGTGTAAGTAAGATGGAATCTGGCGATTCTGCAATAACTATAAGAGCTGAATCTAAGAGTCCATTTCCTTCACTTATCTCTGTTAACAAAGGACCTCATACATGATTTGTGGTTCTTTGATGGCTCGGTTAAAGGAAGTGTTTAGTGACTGCTGGCGGGAGATGGGAAGCAGATAGGGTCAGCTGCAAAAATGATGTTTGTGTCCGAGCTGTATTCCCGTGGTTAATGTGCCAGACACATATATATGTGAGCTGTTTCCTCATGGGGACCCGGGTTCGAGTCCGATCTGAGTCCTGTTCCGATCCCACACCCCAACTCTTACCCTCATGCTCCTGGTTGCCTCAACTGTCCTTTATATGGAAAAATGCTCGTAACTGTTAGTCTCATCAGACTGTAAGTTTTGAGAAGTGAGAAACTCTTCAGGGTATCTTTGGAATTTATTATTTTCGATTTAGATCGATATTAGATCAAGCTTTTCCAACTACTTTTTAAAAAAAAAAAAATCGCCAATCGCGTCATACATTATTATCGCCTTTAGTGACTTAGAAACCGTCGACGAATGCAGAAGCGCTAGCTACCTTGTTTTGTCACTTATTTATAAAACATTTATAAAACTTTAATACTTTCCCTCCGCTAACATGATTTCTCGTTCCCATCTGATTGAAGGCCATCAGCAGTGGAGTTGAAGACAGATCCCATCATTCCACGCTCCTTCACAGCGTCATTAAGCTACGCCATTGTTGTTGTTTTGATCTTGCGCCCTCTAGCGGCGGTTTTGACAAACTGTAGATTTAACTGGACCCCATTCACTTGCGTCCATACAATAGAAGCGAATGGGGTCCAGCGCCCCAAAAAAATATCTTCTTCTGTGTTCTGCGGAAGGAAGAAAGTCATAAAAGTTTGAAATGACACGAGGGTGATGACAGAATTTAAATTTTTGGGTGAACTATCACTTTAAAGAGTTGCTGTACGGTTCAAACACGCAATCTTGAGTTTATTATCTCAGTTGTGCCTTCAAGACATTAATGCGATAACAGAGAGAGAAGTTGGATATATTTGTGCTGAAGTCTCAGATTTTGCTTCTGAGGAAGACACTACAGAAATCTCACACATTTCACCTTAAGAACACGTCTCAATGTCACAAAAACTATCTTGGATTCTTAATTCATTTAAAAGTTTTTTAAAAGCACAGATAATCTATAAAGTATTTTTAGCAAGTTCTTGCTCCACGTCATCAATAACCGCCGACGTCCGGTTCCACTTCTCAAGACCACAAGAACAGAGATTGCATGAAAGTACCCGGATGTGTTCTTGATATCAAGGATTCATCGATCGCAGCCTTGTGCGCGTACAAACCTGCTCCAATTCCCAGAAGTCACTGCGGCGCGTCCATCCAATGTGCAATCTTCCGAGACTATCGCAAGACCGGTCTCCGCCACAACACAAGTCCGTTCGTTGCGTTCTTGGATTTGAGAAGCGTGAGCTGCATGCATAATAATTACGTACGCAAACTATGCAATAGTTTTAGCTTCCTGTATTTGAGCAAAGAACCGATCTCTTTTATTTCTCCTAAGATTTGTTTGTTTCAGAACATTTGGAACACAGTAGAACCTTAAACTATTATATACCCGAGAGCTACATAATGTCTCCTGAACCATCAAAGATCAACCTTTGAGCATTAACATTTGTCTCTGGGTGCTTATATTGGCTCAGCAATTGAAAGATTAAACTGTATATTTCATTTCTGCCTGATAGATGTTGAAATGATGAGGATACTGTAAATTCAGTGATACTGTTTCCAAGGCAGCAGAGTTGTGATTCAGGGCTTGATCATCCACTGCAGTTATGAAAATTTGTAATTATACATGTCATTTCTTTCTAGGCATTTTTGTCTATTAGAATAAAGCCACGAAATGCTGTAGTTTGCCTTTTTTTAGGTGTAATTTTGGAAATAATTATAGTAAGTTTGGCTCTCTCCATTTAGACCACACACCTCATATTGTGATTATTACAAGCAAATGTTCCTTCAGGACATCCATTTTGACCACTACTGTATCTGTGCAAACCAGGGGAACAAGGGCATCGATTTCTTTCCACTTCTTTTGGACGTTTGCTGTGACCCTCTATGACTGCAGTGACATGAATCATCATCAGTGACAGTTTTACGTAAGAGCTGTTTATCATACAGTTGTATCCTGACAAACACACATATGCAGTCCCTCCATCCCTCCATCCCTGCTCTTTTTCTATTTCAACTTTGAGATGTTAGAAGATCGCCTTATACTGATGATGTAGCACAAGCTTATACTGCACGTGTAGCCACAAGTTCATGAAAATCATGAAATATCCACGCTAGGACGAGAACCTGCTGCCCGACCAATGTTTACATAGCCAATGTATTTAAAAGAAAATAATTGTAGACCAGCGTCTGAAGCATGTCTGATAATTCAAAGTCACCATGCATTCAGTGACTACTTCATTGGGAAAAAGAATCTTAGGCTGGCGTACATGTCGTTCTGGTTTATGTTGGTTTAGTCCTGGTCTAGGTGATGTAGGGTAGAGCTGATGTTGTGAAGCAGATGAACAGGTATAAAGTCACAAATGAGAAATGTATAAACAGATTAATTGTAAGGTCGGTGTCATAGTTGGGTGCGTGTCATCTAAGGCTGAGGCGTGTGTGTTTGTGTGTGTGTGGGGTTCTGGGTTGGAGATAATTACCCAAACAGGAGCAGATGCTCAGCATGGTTCATTTTTTTGTCAGGGCTTGACCTTTCTAGTGTTTTTCATGTGTCATAATCCCTGTCACTGCTTAATTGTACTAATTAATTCTTTATAGAAACAGTGTTTTTTTGGCATATTGTTTAACGTTTGTGCTATACTTTGTATATATTTTGGCATATTTGTTTCAACACAAACACCGTGGTTGAACTGTGTCTACTGTAGTAAAACCATGGTTCATTTCTTATTTGCCGTACGGGTTGTTCTAAGCAGCCCTTACAAAAAATGCACTACTTAAGCCGAGTACTATGGTAACCATGGTAAAGTACAAATTAAGCATGGTCTCGGTATAGTAACCATAGTTTAATTATATTTGTAGTAAAACTCTTCTTTTAATACACCAAAAAACATCGTTACTTTACTTCTAGGACAGTAAAAACAAGGTTACGTTTTTTTGTAAGGGGGCAGCCACGATTGCTAGAAAAGTAAAAGCGTGTTTACTGCCTTGAGCAGGTAGCAACACAGTTTTATTTGTGTCAAGCAAATAGCATTGAGTTTTGACAACAAGATAAGATACCAATAATCAAATATTTTAAACAAATCAGAAGCGTTCATGCTAAAACGTATGTCAAGGAATGTAAAAGCAGCACCCATTGGTCCATGCGTCCAGTTTTTGTATCCTGTTGTTTTTTTGCGGTTCTCTGATGGACTGTGTCATGTTCTTTCAGGTTATGCCACCCCGCAGGCTGACTGGAAATCCAGCCGTAAAAGAGAAGGGCTGATCCCAGACCCCCCCCCGTGTTCCCGCTGCTGCGCCTCTCCCTGTCCCCATGGCGACAGGAGGCCATGCCCCCGAGACAGATGTGTTAATCAACCTGCATCAGGTGAGAGATTCCACCACCCCAGATACTTTGTGAATTTTAGATTATGTCACTGCAGTATGTAAGTGATGCTTATTGATGTCGCCACCTACCGTATCAGGTCGTTTCAACACATGGTAGGGTCAAATATGGACCAAGCCATCCGTTGAGTTTCAATTAAGCCCTACTGGGTCAAATGTAGATGTTTTCAAGGTTCATTTAGTTGGGTTTGTCCATATTGTACCCATATTGTACACCTCCCTCTTTCAAAATTCGCCATTTTGAATGAAATGAGAAATTAAAGTGTTAAATGAAATTTGTAAGTGTTTTGATGCACAATATTTTATAGGGTTAACATCGATTTTGATGTCATGCTGATTGATGTAAATAGAATGTCTGTTTGATGAATTGCTACATAAATAAAGTAAGTATGTGGCATTGAAGGCAGGTGTGGTTGTTTTCTGAGCTGCGGCTGGGTAAGGGAAGGTGGCGCAGCGCCAAGCGGGAAGGTGCCGGTGCTGGGTTACATGTGATGGCTGGGCGCAGAGGACAATACTATGGTTCTGACCTTCGTCTCATTTGACACTTAGGATGCAAGGTTCCCAGGCCATGCGTATATCTGAATGGCTGTTTTTGTGTATGCTCGCATTTATGTGTCTGTGTATTGTGAGAAATAGAAAGTGTTTCTTGGACGGGCTGAAACCTGATCACAGTGGACTTTCAAATGGGTAAACCAGAGCTCTTTTTTTCAAAGATTTTCAAAAGTTTACGGTCACTTAAAGGGATAGTTCACACAAAAATGAAAATTCTGTCATCATTTACTCATCCTCAGGTTGTTCCAAACCTATATTCATTTCGTTGTTCTGCTGAACACAGAGAAATATATTTGGTAGAATGTCAGTAACCAAACAGATCTCATCTGCTATTTTTTTGCCATAGTAGGCAAAATAAATACTATGGGAGTCATGGGGGATGAGATCTGTAGGGTTACTGACATTCTTCCAAATATCTTCCTTAGTGTTTAGTAGAACAAAGACATTTATTCAGGTTTGCAACAACCTCTGGGTAAGTAAATTATGACAGAATTTTCATTTTTGGGTGAACTGTCCCTTAATGTTTCTCCTGATCTACAGGCATTTTCTTAAATGTTCGAATTTAGACAGAAATATAACTATGCGAACATATGAAATTATTTAATCACGAAACAAAAATATTATTAAAACGCTTTTAAAATGTATGAATTGAGTAACGAAGAATAACTCCCTCACAAGGGTTTAAAAGCATCTCGGAGACCTTAAGAGGCTTTCTGATAAAATGACAAGAAAACATTTCACCAAATGGTAGTCAAATGGAGACTTGACAGAAAATTATAGCTAGAATTGGATTTATTTTGGATTTGTCACAATATAATCTCCATTGTCACATATGTGTTCATTCATACATTTGGTGAGTTTAATTTCGTTTTCAAATATGGAAAATATCACTAATAAAAAATGAAAAAGAGACCCTAAACTGTTGGCCAGTTCTTTATAAATGCTGTATATCAATATTTATTTTTTCTTGACCGACAGAAGCGTGAGTTTGGTTGTTTTCAAGTGGATTCTTGTAGTGTTCACCAAAAATGATGCAGTAGCTATGAAGTATATCCGCATTTAAATAGCAGAGCAAATTGGAATGTATAGAATAGGATGGGATTGTTCGCCCAAAAAAACCAATTGGTTTTGTGTTCATACAGTGGAAGATAATGCTATAAAGTAATAAAAATGTTGGCTTAACTATCCGTTTAAGATCTCTGGACCACCTGCAGTATAACTCAAGCTATCACTAATAATGCGCCTGTCAGATGCGGTGTTAAACATGCAGGGATGCTGTTAGAAAGAGCCGGTTCATCAAGGGCCTTCAGAGATGATGTGATCATTGGTTGGTGTTCAGCATCTGTCCTGTGAAGCTGTCAGAACATTGGACTGTGACTCTTCTCTTATTGATGAAGTCTTTCAAAGGGTTGCTTGAATCTCAGAGGAATCAGAGGGAACAGGGACAAACACTGTATAGAACCTCACTGACAGATGCCGTTTCCCTGAAATGATGGGACATATTGTTGGTAAATGTGTTTGGATGGTTTTAGGCTCCAATCTGTTCACCGTGGCATCGGTTATCAGATTAATTGCTTCGTGTCGGCGGGCCTGTGCCGATGGCCATTTGGCCAGTCGCATCTGGACTGTAGAGACCATCAGATCACATTTCAGCACTTTTTGTATCGGCAGAACGAAATGTTTTGCGATAATACTATATAGGGCACAGCAGACATCATATTACCGTTGCATTCGAGACTTTTAAAAGAAGAATGAGATGCAGTTTTACATCTCTCCTCTCAAGCAGCGCCTTCCACCTGAATTGACAGAAATCAATAGAAAATGAAATCAAGAAAAAACAGAAAAATTAGGAAGTGATGGCTCGCTGAATCAGAGAACTGCACACAGATTCCAACACACAAATATTTGACCATATGATATTTATACTTTATACAAAATCCGGTGGCAGCAGGCACCACGCAAATCTGATGTCACACACGTCTGTTTTATAGACAATAATGTAAACAACACAAATCAGATCATGGTGCTCTTTTAGTTCTGACCTGGGCCATATGACTTTCTGACGTGGAAAGAAAATTGTACGTATGTGAATTTTTGCGAAGTCAACAGGGTCAATTTGGACACATTTTGAGATTTTGAGAAAAAAACGTAGAATTGATACGAATTTTACATCTCAAGAGTGATGCAAACGGACCCTTTAGACGTTCTTAAAGGGACAGTTCACCTCAAAACATTTACTCATCCTCGAGTTGTTCCAAATCTGTAAGATATTTGGATGAATGCTTGTTACCAAACAGGTCTTGTCCACCATTGACTACCATAGTAGGAAAAATGACAATGGTAGTCAAAAGTGCCCCAGAACGGTTTGATTTCCTACATTCTTCAAAATATTCTTCAAAGTAAATGAAGACATTTTCATTTTAAATTGAACTGTTCTTGTGGTCTTTTCTTCTGTGTTACTTAGAATTACACCAGATTATAGCAGTAAGGTATTTAAAATGAGGTAATAATTGTTTCATTTGTATGTACCGTAAATTGCAATACATTGCAGTAGTTCAAAAGGAGTAATGTTTCTCGAAATTAAGTGTAAATTAGAATTTTAAGACTTTGCATTGCAGGAGAGCATTTTTGTGCCAAATTCTCTGACCAATAACCTTACAAAATACCCTTACAAACCATTTAGTGGTAGAAAAACAAACAAACCTGAATGTGATGGATGACAGATATTTATTTCAGATGTATATTTAAACAGATGCTTTCAGGTTTCAAAGGATGTAAAGAACATAAAGCAGAAAAATGGGGTCCCTGTGACTTGGAATGACATGAAATATGATCGCTGGGGGAACAAAAGGTTTTAGAAGAAACATCTTAAAAGAAAAACAACTACATAAAATCGTACGAGCTATGCAATATTAACAGTTGAGCAATAAAGATAAGACTTTAGAGCAAGATATTTTCACAAATCAGATATGGCCGCCAGATTCTTATTGGAGTAAAATCATACTTAATATATTCCATTTTTGACAGACAACAGTTATTGCAGATGCACATTTTCCCAAGCTTTGGTGCGTTTGTAACTGATCTATGAGAGATGAGCTGAAGGTTGCCTGTAAGTGGTCCCTTGAGGATGCTGCTAGACGTTGCTTTATCAGTGTTTACACTGTACAGGGTAGTGGCTAGACAGTTCTCTCTATTCTCAGTGGTCTGAGCCCATGGTCGTCATGGCAACGATGACCTCATAGATGTGCAAACAGCTGGGGTAACAACCCCCTAAAGCCATCGACCCCCCCTCCTGCTAATGCCAACTGCTCAGGTGGGGGGGCACATTGTTCTTTTGTCTAAAAGGTACGCCTCATGCTTCACTGTACGGAGAAAGATGAACCACAATTATGCGGCACATGAAGAATTATAAAGTGTTATTTGTTGTGTTAACACAACGGGAAAATAGAAGTGCATGCTTTAATGGACTGGTGCAAACTGGGAAATTTTGTAAGATGCACATAATCAAATTAAATTATAAACATATGTAATCCTTCTGAATATTTGATATTTGAGATGAGTCATGTCTGGTTGTGTTGTAAAGATCTGGTGGTAATGTGTTTCTCCAGTTTTCATTTTATGCAAATAAAAGCAACATTTTTATTTCAAATTTGGGAGGAATATTCGTAGTTGTTCACAGAATGAAACAAAAATGATCATTTTACCTAAACGCATACAGCATGTCATGATCATGGGGATGAGACATGGACAGAGGACCCAGGTGCAGACAGCGGGTAAGGGGTTAACAGAAGACTTTAATAATAATACAACACAAACACCCACGAGGGGGTAACATAACAAATCAAGGATGGATACAATACTAAGACTAACTACACTTAAACAAGACTAAAAATAAACTCATTACAAGCATACAAATACACTAGACTAAACTAAACTAGACTAGACTAGACACATGAACTCACCACACAACCACAACGAACCAGCACAAGACAGAAGACACAATTAGGCATTAAATAAGGGACCAAACCAAGAGGGGAACAGGTGTAGGGCATGAATCAAAAGCGAGGAAACGAGAGGATGGGAATAGAGACGAGACCGGAGAGAGCATATGGCAAGCCAAATAAACAATAGTCGCCTCTCTCCACATTAAACACGAGGTTCTGTCATGATCCTGCCACTAGACCAAGTGAAACATGACATGATGCGGCAGAATCATGACACAGTATTTATAAACAGTCCATTAAAAAATCAGAAACCCCTACATTCACCCCATGTTGTTCATAACCTGTATATGACTCCTTTTCTTCTGTGGAACACAGGGTTAGGAGCCAAACTCCAAGATTCTCTGTAGACAGGAATACAATTGAATAGCACAGTATCTGTGTTCATCTCTAGTCTAGGGTTGATGTCTCATAACCGTCAGATTATACAGACTTGCCATACATCACAAATCGACTCTCTTTCTATTGGTTATCAGAATAGGAATAGAGAAATCTACAGGCACAATGGACTCACAGGAAGGTTATTGAATGCTATTGTTGTTTTAGCGCACAATGAGCTGTTTTCAGGACTCATGACAGAATGTTTTTTGTTGACGCAAGAGAGATGAAGGAGTGTGTTTGATTTGTATTGTGGCAGCAGCTGGAAAACTATTATAAAATTATGTAAATATTGTATTGTTACATTTAAATATCAAGTTTAGATTGAAATATTGGTCATTAGGAGAGTTTTACAGACCCATCAATCTTGGTGACTTGACTTGTGTTAGAAATATCCCCCTTACCCTAATATAGTGCACTATTTGAGGGGACGTCCTTTTTTAGTGGTGTTTGAATTCAAAATGGACAATCCCGTGATGCATTGTAATCAGAGCTGAATGAATTTCCGAGAAGATGGCGCCCGTAGGGCTTCCAGTGCACTGTGTGTTCGAATTCACTCACTCGTTTTTATTCGCTCTTCAAGTGGACTGAATGTAGGGAATAGTGAATGAGGGTATAGGGGGCTATTTCTGCTATATTCTGAAGCCAGGAATGCCTTCAAGAATCCACATGGATTTGTAGGGAATTCTGAAACAGACATCAGGATTTTGCTTGGGCGGTTGTGTGACACAGTCTAATAAAGTGTGTGCGCGAGACAGCTGACAGGACTGGACAAAATGTATAATTTCTTACATCTATGCATCTGGCAGAGGCTTTTATCCAAAGCGACACAACATCCATATGCTAGCTATGCATTTTTGTTTTTGTATGTGTGTTCCCTGGGAATCAAACCCACGACGTCTGTACTGTTAAGACAACGCTTTACCAACCGAGCTTAAGAAAACCATAAGCTACATTTATAAATATTCAAACATATTAGAAAATGAAGAGACCTTTCCAGAGCATTTTATCATTTCTAGATGTATTGTGGTCAATACAAATCAAGGTTATTATATATCATATATAATGTTTGTACTTTTCCTAAATACAACTGTCGTGTTGCTTAAAGGGTTATGAACTTGTTTTCTTAGCAGTATTTGAATAAAAACATAGTATCCTTTCTGTTATTTTCACCTGTTCTTCCAGTTTAGATTTTCAGCATATATAAATGCAAAAATAAGTCATATTTGATTTGATATTTGGCAGACATATTGTCAATAGTTCACTGAATGAAACTTTATCCAACCACATAATATTAAATCCAGAATAAATAATTTTGAAATGGTCTCTTAATTATTTCCACAGCTGGATAAACTTGGAAAAGTTGGAAAATGTGTTTACGAAATATGGGCAGTTCATTCTGATATATAGTTAAATTAAATATTGAATTGTAAATACTTAATATAAAAATCTTTAACCCATAACATAACTAGTTAACTAGCATCAGTTCAGTTAAACTTAAAATGTATTTCTATTGGAGTAAATGTTATCCCGCTTTTCAAAATTTTGCAAAGCACATTCAAATTAAACATTCATAAAAACAGGTAAATATGAAATATATAGAATACATCAAATGCACTTCTCAACAGGTGCTGTTTGATATCAGGACAAGCTGAGAGTCGTGGGATTATACTGGTATTGGTATGGTCTACTGAAATGTTCATGTCAGTCCCGGTCACATCTGAGAGATGTGAAAAATCTGCACCGTCCACCTGTGACACCGTTTACCCAGAACACTTGCTAACAGCAAACCCATTTATCAGCCCTCACTGAATTCCCATTATCATTCATTCACCCCACAGTTGAAATGAAGAGAGCTTGGATGCGTATCCTTCATTTGAACCACGTTGTGTGTCGCTCAAGCCATTAACATTTACACAAAAAGAGATGCTTCTGACTGCACAGCCTATGACGTTCGGGTCCCTCGACCTCATTGTGAGCGCAGAAATGGTGGGACACGCTGTGCAAAAAGTAATATTGTAAAAAGCTCAGCATTGTTTGTTTGTTTTGTTCGTTTGTTGTTACATTATGGTAATTAAGATCGACCAATTACACGGGAGAATTGGACAATACAGGAGGGAATGGAGAGAGAGAGAGAGAGAGATATTGTTGCACTGTTTGTGCTCACTTGAAAGGGTGAATCAAAACACGTCCAGGTTGCATTTCACCCCACGACCAGAAAATGAAAGACTACAAAATAACCTTTACATAAAAACAAGAAATATTTTGGGATTTTTTAAAGTGTGGAATGTGTAACGCAATACGTGCAGGTGAGCTTTTATTAAAACATGATTTCTATACTTTAAATTGCTAAATTTATGTAGTAAAAAAGTAGTTATTCTTACAAATGTCCACTATTATCAATAGTACTTAGATTCTTACTTACTTTTCACTTTTTAGCATTACATTCATTTGAATGTTTTTTTTCTGCGAGATGGTTGCAAGAAATTTGGAGGAGAGGGTGCATAAGATGTCAATGGAAAACAATTTCATGTTTTGTGAGATTCACCCACCAACAGTTTAGAAACGGCCTCCTTTACAGCATCACCAGGAATGTTGTCAACTTCTCTTTTCACAATTTGAAAAATATTATTTAAGCACAAAAAAAAGAACGTAATGTGTAGGATGTGTTTAATAGGATTGAGATAAAAAATGCCTTGGGTCTATTTCCGTATCATGATATGTCATGACGCAATATAATTATGCCTCAAATTATAATATTGGCATTAATGCTACACGAGTTATTCAGCGTCAGGTGTTTGTTTGACACGACAGCAGTGCTGGTGAATGCAGTTATGGTTATTGATGGGATGGCGTCAGGCTCTCAGAGACGGTGACATTTACTGATCCGGGTGCCTTGTAACCTGTCATCACGCTTTCCTCCACCCTCCTTTACTCCCTGCCTGTCTTCAAAGCTGTGGGGACCAGGAGTCAAACGCAGGATGCCTCTGATTGGCTTCTTCATTGTCCCTGACCTGGAACATGATTTGGTTACGGCAGACAAAATCTGCTGGTTGGTTTTTACAAACATCATTTCTGTGCTAATAAACGTCTCCAAATTGCCCACAATATATTAATGTAATATTATAAAAATTCAATATATAAGTAAAAATATTACATTTTTATATTATATTATACGTGACATGGGCGGTCATCAATTCAGAAGTGCAGTTTAGTGCCGCACTGCACAAAATGACTTTCTTACTTAGTATTTTTTACTTGTTTTCAAGTATAAATGGCTCAAAATTCTTGGATCAAGATGCATTTTCTTGATGAGTGAAATGACGTAAGGAAATGAGTCTTGTTTTTAGAAAAAATATATGAAATGTCAGTGAATTCGTGCTTCAAAACAAGAACAAGAAAGAATCTGCCAATGGGGTAAGAAAGGTGATCTTTTTCTTAGTATCTGAATTCAAGATTATTTATCTTACCCCATTGGCAGATATTTGTTTCAAGCACAAATTCATTGAAATTTCATATTTTATTTTCTAAAAACAAGACTTATTTCCTAAGGTCATTACTTGATAGCTTGATAAGAAGGTTTTTTTCAACCATTTGTAATGGAAAACAAGACAACAATCCTAAGTAAGAGAGTCGTTTTTTGCAGTGTGAGGAGTGCTAATGGAGGTGTGGTCACATCTGCTCAAAATCCTTACAGTGCATCATTTGGCCTCAAGGTTTTGGTTTAATTGTTGTGAACTTTAGCAGCTGTAGTTCTGCAGTCTGACACCAAATGATCTCTGCAGGTTTCGTCAGAGGAAGAGAGGAGCTCCCCGGCAGGTCAAGATGATGAGGAATGGGAGAAGGCCTTGTCTGTGGAGAGGTTTGGGGACATCATTACAGAGTCGGCCATCAATGGCGCAGATAAAATGGGCCGCAGCTACAATGAGAAAGACTTTGAGTGTAAGTCCGATCTGATATGTCCCACCACCAATAGAACATAATGCTATCTGTTGAAATCATTCCTCATTCCTATAATCTTCATGCCACATTGTCTAGGTAAAGATGGAAGACAAATCTTAAGTTTTTTGTTTTAAATGCCACTGCCTTTCTAGCCTACGAGAAGTTTCCATCAGATGCACAATGCTGAGGAAGGCACCTTAGAAACAATCTGCTCTCGTGGCACTTATGAATTGAATCAGGTATTTTAGAGCAGGTAGACATCCTAAATATGTGTTTGTGTACCAGGAAGTGAATTAGAAAATGTATGTTGTAATAGTAAAAGCTGTTTATCTAATAGGTCACCCTGGCTTTACTTTCCTGGTGTGTTGACTGTTCAGAATCCTTCATACATAATTCAATTGTTTTGTTTATAAGGTGCTTTTCACAATGCACGTTCTTTCAAAGCAGCTTAACAGAAATGTTTTCAGTTTTTCATAAAAAAACGATGCCCTGATATATTTGTAAATGCCTGGTTGGGGAGCTAAACGTCAGTGCAAGAAACAAAAATCTCCACAAGCAGTTTGAAAAAATAATAATTTTGTCTCATCTTATACACAGATCACAGGCACACGTTCCACCACACCCATCACCCCCTGTCCACCCACCTCCCCCCGCAGCGTTTCCGCAAGAGGGTGCTCAGCATGGACCGCAGACGAAAGAAAAAGAGGAAGAAAAAGAAGACGTCCATCCCTCCATCCGACGTCCCACCCACAATTCATGAGGTCGATGAAGAGGAGGCGGAGTCTGAGACAGAGGGGCAGTGCCAATCAGCCACGCCCACTGAGCCATCCGAAGAGCTGCCACAGGTGATTTCATGTCAATGGCTGAGTAACAAATGGATTTGTTTACAATATGCAGTGTTCAGGGAATATTATGAATGATCTATCACACATGTTGTGTCACTGACGTGAGTCGTAGGTGTAGAATCATAAAAAATGTTTATGTTTGACGTAAAAATATATATTTGCCGTTATTTTACAGTCAACCTGTTAAACACGATTTTCTGAAAATAAACGAAATATCTCAGACACAAAGTTCTTCGGCTTCGACACGAGACGGACTATCATCTATCTCTTCCTGTTTGGCTTCATCCTCGAGTCGCTTATAGGTGATGCCGCAGCAATCTGAATAACGTCCATTTGTAGCACTTGTACATTAAATCGTGCTTGGCTACAACGATGTTTAGATCAGAAAGATGGTCTGCATGTCTCTCTGAAATATTTAAACTACATCGGCCGGTCCTTGTAGGGATCATTGTGGTTTTGGAAGGATATGTGTGTGAGAGATTATTGTGAGAGGATAAGGTGGTGATTTGTGATCTCACAGATCAGTTTGGGAAGTGAGGAAGATCTGGCAGCCGACCTTCCTCTCACCAGCTTTCATATGGAGAGTGAGAGACCCCTCAGCAGTGAAGAGACCCCACCCAGCCCGGCCGGAATAGAGGAGCAGGAGGAAACGCACGAACCACCGGAGAGAGAAGAGAAAGAGCTTTCGAACAGGTATACGAATCCTAAGAGGAAATGATTTGCATCTGATAAAAAACTTGTATGACTTATCAAAATATAAGCTTAACAATCCTATTTTCTGATTTGCTCATTGTACAAAATATTGTAGAATATACCGTATATTTCACCCCACATATCTTTCTGAACATGTTAAACTGTGTGTTATACCACTCAGCTGATCCTCATTGCTCAGGTGGTCACAGCGGATAAATGTGCATTCAATTTCAACAATATCATGCAATTTTCATGAGCATACAATGATGTGAAAAAGCCGGATGACTTTGCAAGGAGGGATCTAGAAATGTTGTACTTCATTGCCCTCTGCTGGTTAACCGGCTTTGTGCAGCTATCAGTGGACTGATATTTACCTTTCTGTGAATGTATATGGGACCTTTAATAGTGATATAAACGTTTTATTCATCATGCCACCTCACACGTTAAAGAGTTGTCGTGGACCCTGCCAAACCCTTGGGCATTACCCGTTTTAAGACTATATTGAAGTTGTAGTTGTCTTTACAGGTTTACATCTCCAGAACCTCCCTGTATGACAACACGAGGCTGGTTTCGCCGGAAGCCCGTCCACCGGCCGGCCGGAGCCCAGAGGACCAGCTACGATCTGCGAGAACGCATATGCATTGGCAGCATGACCACCATAGAGACGGCCGTCTACCAGAAAGTTCCTACTGATGAGGCCGAGGCTCAGATGTTGGCCAGCGCTGATCTGGATGACATGAAGAGTAAGTGAAATTTATTCTGAAGCAGATTTGATGATAAAGGGATGGTTCACCCCAAAATTCCCTCAAACCTGGACACACTTGCAAATACGATTTCGGATGTTCAAAACTTGTTTTTTAGTCTGAATAAAAAAGCAATATCAATACAAATATTTGACTTTGCTGTGTCTCATGCAATGTTATCAAATGAATATACAACTATATCCCGTTTTTGTGTCTCGCATCCTCATCTTTTCTTTTAAAATTCTGTCATCATTCACTGATCATCTTGTCATTTCAAACCTTTATGACTTTGTCGGACACCGATTGTCAAGTCGGTGTCCGAACAGCACCGGAACCCATTGGCCTCTATTGTATGGACTCAAAACCAAAACATGTGCATGGGTTCCGCTTAACGCCATTCTTCAAAATATCTTCTTTTGTGTTCTGCGGAAGAAAGAAAGTCATACGGGTTTGAAATGACATGAGGGTCAGTAAATGATAACTATCACTTTAACCTTCATTAAACAGAAAGTACTTCAATAAATAAATAAATCTAGAATGACTTTGTAACGTTTGGACGAGCCGTTGCTTTAACAAAACCTTTCTCCCGGGCCTCTCCGTTTCCAGCTATGTTAAATCCAAGCAGTTTGTAGTGTCTCTGTAGGCATAATGACTTAAGATTCAATTCGACAGCTCTCATGTTGTTGCGGTTATTCCATCTTAATTGAGATCAGCGCAGTAACTCGAACAAAATTAGATAAGCATGCTTGAATTTTATGTGTGATTGGAGTCACACCAACAGCTGGGTAGCACGCCCGGGGTTCATAGCTTTTGACAAGCCAAAGCCAGAATTCTACGAATTCTCATTAAAGTCTTTCTCCAGAGGAGCGGAGTGAGGATGACGGCTCTGGCCCTTGAGAAGTTCGTTTTGTGGACAGAGTTCACGTTGGCAGGCATTCCCCTAAGTTTGGGGGCGCTTGGGTAATCGTGTCCATAGTCATAAATGTGTTTGTGGTGCATAGCAGAACAGCGGGATCATTGGCTGGGCATGGTCACCACATGGCCTACTTTCTTCTCCTTTTCCAGCGGTTGTAAACAAGCCTTAGAGATGTTCAGATGTGGTTTGGGTTACTGAAGTTGCTTCCTGTTGTTTTTACATTAATGACTGTACCTAATAAAGTAATCTCCAATGATTATAGGGCATGACAGCCCAAGAATACTGCTGTATGTCTCCGGCACGATTCATGAATACGGGAACCAACTTGGTGCAACCAACATTTTTTCCTGACAGGCAAAAGCAACAGATTTGCTTTGTAGACTTAACAATATGTTAGGAAGCTAGCTCGACATAATAATTAACATGGCGTTTAAAGATACACGATTGTTGAAGAATTGTCATACTTCAGAGGTCATGACCTTCTCGATTTTCTTAATAAAAATGGTTTAATTGTTTGGTTTATTGTAGGACCGGTTCATACAGGTCACATGTTAGAGCTTAACCTATAGGATTAAACTTCATAAAGTAAAAATAATTGCTGTATCTCTCCTATTCTTGTCTAAATGTTTTGTATTGAAAATGTCATTCACAATATAGTGTCACACCTGTAGTTCATTGAATTAGATGCTAAAACAGGAACATTTGTATTACTTTATTTTGTTCTGTTGAACACAAATGAAATATTTTGAAGAACAGTTTGGGGCACCTTTGACTACCATTACGTTTTTCCTGCTATGGTAGTCAATGATAAAAATGTCTAACATTCTTCCAAATATCTTTCTGTGTGTTTATCAGAACAAAGTCATTTATACTGGTATGAAATGACACGAGGGTGAGAAAAATGATGACATTATTTACATTTTTGGGTGAACTATTCCTTTAAGCACCTCCTTTCACTGGAATTTTGTCCCTTATTTGATACCATATGCATGTTGTGGAGCTTCAGTAAAGAATGGGTTGCCAAATTATGGTGTGCACCCCTCAAAGATGAACATTATTCATTCAGTCCAAAAATTCCCAGTATTCCCGTTCAGTGTGCGGCAGATTAGCAGATCTACAGCACATGTCTGTGTTTTCTTAGAAGTGGAGTTGTGTGTGTCTGCGTGTGTGTGTGTGTGTGTGTGTGTGTGTCTGTCTGCGTGCGCGTTTGTGTGTGTGGGTGTGTCTTAATCTGTGTGTCTGTCTTCTGTCTTCACCTTTTTTGTTTTGACTTGCATAACCTTATATGTTTGCTTACAGTCAATATTTGTTCTTGTACAGCTGCTTTGTAACAATGACAATTTTAAAAAGCGCTATATAAATAAAGTTGACTTGACTTGACTTAAATGTTCCTCTGACATAAGGGATCTGTTTGAGGGGTCTCCCATGCTCCGCTTGCCCTCCCAGCTGTTCTTGCAGAGGTTATGAGCAGCGGTTTTTAAGCCATGGGAACAGTCAAACCCTTGCAGCTTAACTGAGGCTGACCATCTTTTAAAATCTGTGTACTGTTGATTTTAGCCATTAAAGAAACAGTTCACAACAAATGAAAATTCTGTCGCCATTTACTCACCCTCAAGTTGTTTCAAATCTGTATACGTTTCTTTGTTCTGTTAACCACAAAATAAGTTTTTTGAAGAATGTAGGAAAGCAAACAGCTAATTGTAATATTTATGTACTGTAGTTTATCTTTGGGCTGGTTGATCAGTAAGGAATAATGCACAGGCAGCCGTTTGTTATTGGAGGAATAATCCCGACCCGACGTGAAGGGTCTTGTACAACACTGAAGATAACAGCCGGCTGCTTGTACATTATCCTGCTTATTACACGGCTACTTGCCACATGAGAAAAAAATCTACATTTGAAATATTTTATTAGCTAATGTTTAGGGAATGCAGACCTTCCGTGACGATGAGTCGTTTATTTTTGTTTTAATGTAAGAAACAACATTCAATTGTCACAATTGTTAATAATTTGTAAATATATGCCATGCGTTATCAAAAGACATATTTATATTTAAGTTGTCAAAAAAAAACTGTCAAAATGATTTGCTGTATCCGGTTTACCGTGTGTGAATGTTTTTAAGAGGTATAACAAACCTGCAAATGTCACGACGGAATCAAGGATTCTGACAAATTGTGTAATAAAGAATCAATATTGATGACAAATGAAAATTCATCATTCACTCGCCCTCGTGTCATATCAAAACTGTATGACATACTTACTTCTGCAGAACACAAAAGAAGATATTGTGAAGAACGGTGGTAACCAAACAACACTGGTGCCCATGGAATTCCATCGGATGGACATAAAACCACAGAGACATTTATCAAAATATCTACTTTTGTGTTCCACAGAAGAAAGAGTTACATACAGTTTCGGAATGACATTGGGGGAGTAAATGATGATTTCTTTGTGTGAACAATCCCTTTAATTGTTGACGCTCGTCCAGATGAATGGATGTTAGTGGAGTACAGCGGGGCTGGCACAGTTCTGGGACCCCTCTGGCTGTAATTAACTTCACTGTTCCAATTGATTATCCCTCACAAAAACCTGCCTGCAGCCCTTCCTGCTTTCACAAGAGAGGAAGCATTGACCGTCGAGCTGCAGACGATTACAACCAGGCCAACACACTGGAACAGCCCATTGAATTCAAAGCCTACATCATACTAGCTGGATATGCGCTTGTGTCGTTGCATACTATGCGTGCGACACCTTTTAAGAATATCGGCACATATGTCCGACTCAAAGGCATTTATTGTTTATGTTCTTTGGTGCAATTGATTCTTTTAACCCAAAAGTGAAAATTCGCTTTTTACTCACCCTCTTGTTATTTTAAACATGTATCACTTACTTTCTTTTGCAGAGCACACAAGAATATTTTATGAAGAATGTTGGTTGCCAAACAATGGTGCTACCCATTCACCTGCAAGTCAATGTGTACTATTGTTGTCCGGTTTCCAACATTCTTTAAAATATCTTCCTGCGTGTTCAGCAGAAGAAAGTGAATCATACAGGTTTAAAATGACATGAGGATGAGTAAATGATCATTCTAATATTCGGGTGAACTATCCCTTTAAGAGTTATCCGTTGTATTTAAGAGACCCAATAGGAATAAGACAAGACAAATGTGCTCTTTGCTGTTTCTCCCGGACAGCAATGAGATCAGTCAACATTACACAGATTTCCCCAAAATTAAATGAGTCATTTGTATATTTTTCCTTGAGGAATGTTGGGAGAAAAACAAGTCAATCAAACATAAATGAGAATGTCACATCTCAACCATTTAAGCAAGAATTGTGCAGCTTTTAGAGGATGTAAAATCTGAATTACAGGCGATTGAACACATGGTTGGTGGGCGTCTCAGCACCGGGCAGGTAACCGCTGCAGACTAGACCGGGTAGGAGCAGCCGTGGTTTCCATGGAGATAAGTCATCTGGAGACTGTGGCGTGTGATGCGTGGCACCATGTTGAGGACTTTCTCAGCATTGCTGTCGTTCTGGATGGAGGGTTCACCTGTGCTGCTCATGTAACAGGCCTGCGGATTTTCCAAGTGATGGGTGCACAAAAAACCCTTGCTGCCACGAGACATCGTCACTCGTGCAGTCACAGGATCAATCGTCAACGTCATGGAATCCAGAGAGGCAGCCGATAGGTTAGTGCGAGACCTAAAAAGTAGTTCAGTTGTATCAACATTTTCTGTGCTTGTACGCAAGCAAACAGCAGGGAACACTGCAGTTGGCCGGTGATCTATCCGTCATCCGTTCAGATGTCTCATTAGGTGGATCTTACAGCAATCTGTGGATGAAATATTTTGCTTCGTTGCTTTATTTAAAGCAGTATTGGATTGCAAAGGCAATTTATGACAAGGCTACCGCTCATCCTATAATTCTGGAAAAGTGGACATCTTAAAACCCAGAAGAAGGGTTTCTGGTGTCCCGCAACGTTAAAGGGCGAAGGTACAAAATTGCGGCGTGGAAGAGGGTGAAATCCTGGATGATCCGGAGGTATCAGATGCGGAGATGACAGACGTGGGGAAGGAGAGAGACCGACACGACAGCCCGGGGGAAGGACCCGGCGTGGAGACCGGAAATGGGCATCATGGGGATCAGCAGAACCCTGCAGGGAGCTTCACTTGGGATGGTTTTGAGGACTTTGAGGAGTTTGTGCTGGATTTTGATGACTATGACCTTCTGGAGTCCATTCACTCACACCTCGGCTCCCCAATCGAACCCAATTGTAAGTGGGCTTTTACTGTAAAAAGTTGGACGCGAGATAGACGGTAACGTTTTCCAACACACCTTAAATTTGCCGATGATGGTGTTTGAGGCAAATGTCACAGCGACCTCCAGTTTGCTTCACACTTACATCATTTTAAAGGGAATTTTGCAGTCGTTTCTCTCTATAAATTGTCTGTGATTTGGTTGAGGTTACTTAATGCCAAAGAGCTTTGAAATATGTTTCTGAGTTGTAGAGCTGGACTTTGCAGCAGGCGTCTGTTGATGAAATCCAATAGGTTTGTCCGTGAACATGACTGTGCTTCTGACATTGTAAATGGGGACTTCATCCCTTATAGATCTCGCTCTCATTGTAAATAGATTGCTGGTAATTCCAAACAGAGCTGTTTTATTGATTCTCAATGCACATATGAACTAATTAATGTCAAAGTCCTGCGAGCGGTTCACTAATATGAAACATTTCATGACCTCCAGTCACATGCCACAATTGTGTGATGGGTTTTGAACGTTCATATACCCTACACCCTCCCACCCACCAACCCACATGGGTTTGTTGTAAAGTTTTAGCCATCTTTTATAAACTTCAGACATTTATTCTGCTCAAACTGCTTAACATACAGACTCCAAGTTTTGTTTCATAGAAATTTATAGGGACAGTTCACCCAAACAATTTAATTCTGTCCCTCAATTTGATTCAAATCTGTATCAATTTCTTTGTTCGGTTGAAGTTATCATGGAGTTATTGTTAGCAATTCATGTAGGCGTTTGTTTCCTTGCTATTTGTTTATTTTTTATATTGCTTTGGAGGTTTCAAATATTTTATATTAATTTGAAATAGTTTCCAGTAAATCATTTTAGTGCCTCCACGTAAACTTTTTTTCAGTTTATTGCAAAGGCAACATTTCACAGTTTTTCAAATAACATTTGTACCTAAATTTTATTTTCTTTCAACTTAAAATGGTTTTAGTTTGTTAAAGATAAAACTCTGCCCTACTTTGCTCTACACAGACCCCTTGTTAGTTCAGCTGGATGTTTGTTTTTGGAACAATAAATGTGGATGCCTGAGATGATTAAAAAGAGAAATCTTGTAAACCACATGTTCCAAGATCTTAAAAAATGTATTTGGTGTGTTTGTCACCTGTACCAGACATTTTAGACAATGTTTATTCTGTCAGTATGAGTTGTTTTCATGCGGTTTATAGGTAAATTACACATAATAGGGGAGGACAGATGAATAGTTTGACTGGAGATCAGCTCTTTTATGAGTTAAACACACGTGTTGGTTTGACCCTCTGGTGTTTTGATGAAAACTTGGCTGTCGTGTTTTTCTTCAGGATATTTGCGCTCCTGCCATGAAAAGCACAACCAGAGTACAGCCAAAAGGCACGGCCACCAGATTGTTAGCTCCTCACCGCTGGGAATCGACCCAGCTCACGGAGCGAATGGACTTTAGAATGATGTAGCGCTTTGTTATTTTTTTGAGGGGGGTTGGATGCATGAGGCATGAACGGAAAGAAAACAAACTTTGTTTACTGAACATCCCGGGGCTACTGGGACAACAAACCAGCGGAGGCTTGGGCCGTCCTGGAAGGCCTCAACCCTTCCAACGCCTTTTGCTTGGCACTCAGAACAGCAGGAGAAAGAGGCTTTCTCATAATACTGCGCTTCAATTATCCCAAATTCAATAAAAACTTTGAGTCGTGGGTTGAAATGATACAATATTAAATTATAGCTTTTTTTCAGGTTTATCCATCCAAAGACCGTCTTTTCACTTCTTATTTGCACTCGGCTGAGACTGCCACTGATTCCTTTGTTTTTTGGGGAGGCTTGAGATTTTTGTTTCTCTGTTCAAAATTAAATCTCATCTTTGATAAATGTGTGTGTGAGCTGCCATTTTAAAACAAACTGTTGTGTTTGTTGCCTACTTCACATTTACTTTTTTATTTTATAAAGGTCACCGTTTTGAGGACAATCCTGGGGTTAGACGGCACCTGGTTAAGAAATCAGCACGTTGTCAAGTTCCCCGAACGAGCAACAGTTCTCCACCTCTGTCCAGTCTGAAGAGAAGAAAGAGGATGGAGAAAAAAACCCATGAGGTGAGATTCACACCGCGTCTACACCAGACACGAATGACGCGACATGACAGTGTGGACATAATAAACATTTTTAATGTGTTCAATACTTTTCTATTGTCTTTTGTCGTGTCGTATCGCGCCGGTCAGATCCGGTGTAGACACGGTGTAAACTGAAAAAATAAAGGCCCGTTCTAAGGTTTACTAATCTTAGTTTACTAAAATTAATGCTTTGAAACGTTTCTGTTCATAAAAAACACATTGACCTAAACATTGTTGGAAAACTAAATGAAACGAAATGAAAAATGTTGCCTCAAAAGTAATTATAATAAAATTATAATAATAAACAAAAACTAAAATTAAACTAAAACTAAAATGTATTCATCTTATAAAGCAACATAAAAATAAACAAATAAATGAAACAAATGACAATAGCATTTATAAAATTGATAAAACATTAAAGAAAATCTAAAACAAAAGCTAATTTAAAATGGTAATAAAACTAAAATGAAAACTACAATAACTCTAAATAAAGTATCAAAGAAAAACACATTTCATTAAAAAGCAACTTTCCACATGTTCAAAAATTTAGTTGTTTAGTCAGTAAACATTTATAATGTTAATAAGTGCTAACAGGGCCAGACACACCACCTAAACGGCTCCTAAATAATCTGAATCGCCTCAAAAC